>NC_081346.1:28126205-28329970 GCF_029784015.1 Lycium ferocissimum
AAGATAATACCGAGCCTACATGGCCGGGTAAGATAACACCATTTAAGACGCTATTTATATATATATGTATTACCGCGCCTTAACAACCGGACGAGATATTATATATGGATATGTATGGAAAGGTTCTTAAAAAGCTAAGCATGCATGACATTCACCTTAAAAGGGCATTCAGAGGCACAGGTTGATCTCTTTTATATTAATTTATCCCTATACGTCCATTATATTATTTTCCATGTTCGGTATTTCTTACTATATATCACCGTTCATGCCTTACATACTCGGTATTAATCGTTCGTACTGACGTCCTTTCTTGTGGACGCTGCGTTCATGCCTGCAGGTAGACAGGTAGACGGATCTGACCTGTAGGTGATTTATCAGCAGATGCTCAGGAGCACTCCACTTACTTCGGAGCTACAGTATATGGGTATTGGTCATTATAGTTACTTGTATTCTATGTAGAGGCTCATAGACATGTGGGTACAATAGATGTTTCATAACCTTGTTAGTCCATATTGTTGAATAATATTTTAGTAGCCTTGTCGGCTGGTGATGATGAATATAATTGCTGAAGATTATCTAGAGAGGTGTTGTTATGTTGTGATATATATATATATATATATATATATCCTTATAGATTATGATACCCATGAGTTATCTTTATGTTCCACCCAAAAGTGATTATAAGATGTATGTTTAGAGGTGCTCGGTGTGTTAGCTCCGGGTGCCCGTCATGGCCCTCTAGTTGGGTCGTGACAATAAGATCCCAAGATGATAACTTTGAGTCTACAATTTACTTTCCAACTAACCCCCTAAATACCACTATGAGTTCTAACTTAGGAATTAAATAAACACTAGATGGCCTGTAGCACGGGCTTACTTCGAACATCGTTGTACTAATGAGATCCAAATAAAAGAGACATCATCAAACTAAATATTAAGATAATATGCTTCATATTATATACATTCAGTTTTGGAACAAAGTTATACAACTATACTTTGAGCTTGCTAGAAAGGCAAAAACAGTAAAACGTACGTGGCCCATTTTATGTATGAGGCATGCCACGGTTGTGTGAAATCTGATTTTTAGCAGCTGCAGTTGATAAGTCAGTATTTTAGTTGGGTATCCATAAAGGAAAGGTAGGGTTGAGACCAATCAGCTCTGATGGGTCGAAGGAAATGGGGATAGCTCCTCCTTTCATGACCTGAAAAGAAAAGTTGAAGAGGTTCAGTCTAAAAAGAAGAAAACTTAGTTACAAAAAATCCTTTAATTCAATTCATATCCTCAGAAAACTGTAATGCTATTCTAGATTTGAAACTTATGCTAATAAGCCCTCATCAATACCTGGAAATTTGCAGTACAACCATAATGATAGTATTTTGAAACTACCAATGTTCACTGAAAGCAGTTTCAAATGATAGAAGGCAAAGAATGATTCTTTGGCTAAAGCTTTTGCAAAATGAGGACAAGTCACTTAGCCCTAAAAGGAGTTGCAAAATAAAAATAGAGGACAAATCCATTTAGTTTCAGTTTAATAATACACAATGAAATGAGTTGCAGATTGTAAAACAATACTAACTTGTGCATTTCAAGTTAAATCATGAGCAACAAACTTAAAGAGAAGTGTGATGTTGCTAGTGTTTTATTTAGACATGGCTGCGGATAGTAAATCTGGAAAGAAAGGATGGAAGTTGAAAATAGAATCATTAAAAAAGTTACAGATAGTTAGCATGTAAAAATTGCTAAAGGACTGAAGCTGAAAAAGCATTAGAGACATGATCTGAAGATACCAAAATACAATCAATAATTGAGGAGATCAAAATATACTCCATAAATTTCATACCTTTCCAACATCATTAACCTATGTATCCTTTTGTGTCTTATGTATTTCACGTACCAACCAGTAATGGACCAATTATGAACCAAATTTCATAAGGAGAGTCCTGCAACAGCCAGATCTGCTTCATTTACGAACTCATAAATTTGCTTATATTAAACCTATCCCATCCTATCCATGCATTCCCTGGAATAGATGTAACTATATACATATGCCTTTTAGGCAATTAATGTATATCATTTCATTTCTATATCACCATTTCTTCCATTCTCTCATCATTAAAAATAACATTTAACAAAAGAAATCACAATATGGAACAACAAAAGAAAGGCAACATATTCTTCAGACAAAAGAATTAGGATGTCTATAATTACACATAAATCAGAATTTTCATTCGTAAATAGAGGATCTTTAGTTATTATGACCTACCGTATGTGTCATTCATAGTGATATAAAGCAAGAAAGTTAACCTCGAGTAATGCCTTCTGAGACATTTTACATGACTGCACGTTACACCAAAAAAATGGACATTCTGCTGAATTGTTGGCAAAGAGTGCTATAATTCTCCTCGTGTCCTTGCATTTAAAAGCATGAATTACACCCCTTTCATTCTTCTTCAACACTCTTGTTCCACCTCTTAGGCCTAATACTTGTGATCCCCACATACTATGACTGAGGGCTTACACACTTTCTTCGGCAGAATCGAGAAGGTTTTTTGTTATTACCGAGGAGAGTTACCAAGGGGAGTACCTCTTCAATCATAATCACGGTCGCCCTACCACTACATGATGGTAGTTTAGACTGTTACGACAACTTATAAAAAGAAGAGAACATTGGTGTCATTTGTGTTGGCCAAATATCAATTTAACCAAAAATCATTTTAAACAAAAGAAAATATGTTCCTGACCCAACCATCCTATACCCCACCTATCTCCAGCATCATAAATCTTAAAAATACACCGTCCGCCTATTCTTTTTGTAAAGTAAACATACAGGAGGTAGCTGATCAGTTTACCAGCTATCATACAACACGAAAAGTTTATTAGTTTCAACTCCTTAATACTCAGCCTTCTAATTACTAACTGATTAATAGATATCTATTCAAGAGCCTTGAACTTTGAGGATTTCCATTGCTATAGAAACCTTGATTTGACTTTGAGCTGCTCCAATTGCTCGATCCTTATGTAAACAAATTCACATAAAGAATTGAAATTCAATTAAATTTTGCTCTTTATATCCATTTGCAGCGTGTTATACACATGTTATTAAACAAAATTAGCCTATCTCAAGATGATAACTTAACATCATTCTTTCAATAGTATCATAACTCATGGCATTTCAATTATAATCATACTGACTGTAGTTCATACTTATCACCATACTCTTTGAATTGTAAATATCGTTTGGTTTAACAAACTACTCTCACTTTAAAATAGTAAAAGCATTTTGAAGGGACGAACAAAGTTATTATAATAAATGATCTGATAAACTTATACCCGAGTCTAGCTCGTAAACGATGCCCAGTAGAAGTGTACTCTTGGTTTCAAATGATCTAATGAATTTGCCGCCGATTCTAGCTCGCAAACGCCCCGTAAAAGTTTACTCCTTGGTCTGATTAATCTAATAAATTTGTACCCGATTCTAGCTCGCAAAAGATGCCCAGTAAATATGTAATCCTTGGTCTAAATGATCTAATAAATTTATATCTGATTCTACCTCGCACACGATGCCCCTAAAAGTGTGCTCCTTCGTACCCCTTTCAACAAATTTCTCATTTATGTAGATTATATAATAGCGTAATCATTTGAAAAAGAACTTCACAAAAATAGTTAGATCTAAGTTCTTGGACAAAAGGGGTATATTGAAAAACATAGTAAAACCATACGGAACAGAAAGCAAATGGAAGCACCTGCACCATATGCAATACAAGAGACATAAGGGGGAAACCAAATAAGAGTGACAGTGAGGAACAGGAAAAGCGATCAATATCTTGCGCAAGTTCACAAGAATCCAAACTTGCCACTTGAGCAAGATAACATGTCATTACAGCAGAATTTGAGCAATCTAGCAGCATATCTCCCAAGAGTTGCACCAGTAAAAAAGATGTCTATAAGGATTTAAGAAAGAAGGAAATTCGTCTTCTTTAAAGCTAAAACATATGTTCATGTTCAATTGATAAGAGTCGCTGTCAAAATCAAATGAAGAATGAGGACACTGATACGTGATATCTACTTTTGGTTTTGACAAGGTTATATATAGTTTTTCTTGTAGACACAAAGTTCGACAAAATGTAATAGTAGCTCAGTAAAAATACACAACACAAGAAATGGAACACATTCTAACATGCTTTTATAACACATCAATGTATCTTTAGAGCTCCTGAATGATAGAAGACTAAGTCATAGAGCACATGTGGAGAAAGAAAAACAACAAAAAAATATCTAGCTGTTTCAGGCATATATTCAAACGCCTTGGGTTCATCAGTCTGCACAATTCTACAATAGCACAACCCAATTTACGCAAAGTACAATAAGCACACATGCAACAATTAACAATACTGGATACTTGACCGAATGATGTCTTCTTATGAAATTTCTAGCTCTGGCACAAAACCCAACAACTTCTCCACCAGAGTTGAGCCAATGATCAGCAATTGAAGAATCTCCAAAGATTATATTTCACAAATAACTCAAACTATAGTTATACTTAAGAAACATAAATTCATACACGGTCATAAGTATGTTTAACAGTAGATATTCAACACTTGAAGAAATTTAAGAGTTAAAAAAGAGATAAAAAGAACCTCATAAATTGGCCAGCCCGAAAAATGTCTAAACCATCACAACATCATATGACATATCTGATTCCTCTGAATGCTCCAAACACTGCATAACACCAAAAATCAAGAAAACTTAACTGAGAAGTCATGGAAGGTAAAAAAAAAAAAAAGCACCATGAAAACCCACAGAAGTAACGATGCAGAGGAAAAAGAAATAGAGATATAGGTTCACGAAGAACAAAGGAAGTGAAGGCAGCTGTCCCACAAAACCAAGTGATGAAACACGTGTCAACTAAATATAAAATTAAGACCGCTTACTGAAATGCTTACATAGTTGATCATATTAACGAAAATTCCCTTCGTCGTACCAGGGGCCTTCACTTATTAATAGTAGAAATAAACAAGGTCAAAGGAACTTACTCAAAGATGATACAACTCCAAATTCTCTTCAAATCGCCTCTAGAACTCTTAGGTTTTCAATTTAGTGAATGAAAGAAGGATGGTTCGAATTGGAAAATATATGGGAAATTTATTCAGCGATCCCCGCTTTCGCAGACAAGGATCCGTTTACGCCCTCCCTGCTTTCGCTGACAAGGATCCGCTTACGCGCTACCGCCTCGGCGGATACTCGTCCACTGAGGCGGACCTCATTAATGACAAGGCATCTCGCGTCTATGGGAAAAGTCCCGCATGAGCGGACCCGCAGAGGCGAAGACAATCACGCAAAGGCAGGACAGCGGAAAACCAGATTTTCTGATTTTCACCAAGTTCCACCCTAAATCCTGACATCCACCCGAGACCTCCTGGGTACAAACTACAAACTGAACATGCAGACACATGTAAAAACACGCTACAAACTCAACCGTGGCCTCAAAATTCCCAACGGAGGTCACCTTAACTCGGTCAATCCCCAAATGGCAAAAACCAAGTTTCTAACCAAGGTTACAAAATTCTCCCGAAAGCCTCAAGAACCGAACCAAACATCCCACCAAGTCATAACGACCCTCCGGACCTCATGGAATCTATGAAATTCCTAAAAAGATCCGTTTACCCAAAAGTCAATTATTGGTTAAACATTTTCCACTTTAAGGTTCTACTTAACTCAAATCCTATCAAAACTCCCCCGATAACCTCAGGAATCATGTCGCCCATTCCCCGGGTCAAAATCACACTAACAGGACTCAGGGAAAGGTCAATGGGGATAAAAGGGTCAAAACACACGTAACAACTAAATGAGTCGTTACATTAGATACCAATTAAATAATCGTTTGTCCTCGAACAGAGAAGAAAGGGAACGGCGGAAAGGTACCTGAGTCGATGAAAAGCTAGGGATATCTCTCTCTCATATCTACCTCGATCTCCAAAGTAGCCTTCTCAACTGGTCGAAGCTCGGTGCTTCCATTGTACCTTCACTGACGCAATCTCCTTAGACCTTAACTTACTCACCTGCCTATCCAAAATCACTATCGGCTCTTTCTCGGAGGACAGATTCTGGTCTAACAATATCGAATCCCATTGAATGATATAAGAACCGTCTGAATGGTACTTTTTCAGCATAGAAACATGGAATACCGGATGAACACCTGACGAGCTTGGTGCCAAAGCTAACTCGTAAGCCACCTCTCCAACACGACGGAGAATCTTGAAAGGACCAATAAACCTCGAACTCAACTTTCCCTTTTTCCCAAATCGCATCACACCCTTCATGGTTGAAACCTTCAACAGAACCTTCTTGCCAACCATAAACTCTAAATGACGAACCTTCCGATTCGCATACTCTGGGCTGCCATGTCACGACCCAACCCGTTATTACTGAAGCCCACACTAACTCTAAGTGGGCGAACTAATACGCTTAACCATCTACTCATTCAAGTCCATTTTTACTTAGTTAATTCATTTAGTTACTAATTAATTAAACGCAAGATTAATCCAAAGTAGTCATGCCATAAAACAATAATGTAAATACGAAAGTTCTAACTATGACAACCCCAAAATCCGAAAGTCACCGTGCAGGGACTCTAATCCAAAACATGTCTAAGGAATCCATATTGTCTGAAATAAATAAACATCAATGTCTGGAATGGAACTAGACATTAAATAAAGGACAATCTTCAGGAGGCCTGGTACGGACAAAAGCTTACCCTCAATCTGTCAGCAAATGGCCTCAAGCTATCGCAATTTGCACTCAAAAGAATGCAGCAAGGTAGTATCAGTACAAACACTATGTACCGGTAGATATCATAGGCCGACTAAGATTAGTACCATGCATGAATCATAAAATCAATAAAATAGACAGACCAGTCAACAACACATAATTAGGTAACTAACAATCAAGTCCACTAATGATATTAACAATCAAGTCCACTAATGATATTAACAATCAAGTCCGTCAATGATATTAACAATCAAGTCAACGTAAGCAAGTAATGGAATAAACCTCACCACAACATTCTCACTTACTCAGTCACTGATCACTCGTGCACATACATGCTAATTGGTGTCTTTGCCCAATAGCTATGACCTGTAAGGGACCCATGGTGTCCATGTACCCTCACTCCGGAATCTTACCTCGGATCACGAGTCTTTAACTTAGGCCACATCCTCACCCCCTGTCAAATGTGCCCAAAATCTAGGTCACATCCTTACCCCCTTTCAAATGTACCTTTTCATATATATATATATATATATATATATATATATATATATATATATATATATATATATATATATATATATATATATATATATATATATCACTTTTAATGAGAGATTATCAAGTAGTATATCATTTTCATCAAGAAGATCATATTAACTTCTCACCACAATTGTCATCAAATTATAGATCACCACACACCGAATAATGGCATTTAGCCCACATTACCACTCAATCAATAACATATAGGAATCCCGACCACACATTATGCTCGAAGACTAGACATGCTTTCTCCTATCAACCTCATAACACATACAATCAACTAATCAAAGTCTAACTCAATTAAACCGTAACCTACCTCAACTGCAGAGCTGGAACAATGCGAATCACTCTGCTATAGCCTTTCCCTTCCATAACACCTCGGAACGCTCAAAGTCTAGCAATTAAGATGCTAAATAAGTCACAATCACTCTAGTCAACAATATTACTTCAATGAACACCCTTCCACTTTACCCCTTTCTAATGGGTGAATGCTTACTATGGGTGTGTTCGGTATGGAGGAAAACATTTTCCTTTCCAATTTTCGCATGTTCATTTGGTAAAAAAATTTGAAAAATATTTTCTTTAGGAAAACAAGTTCCTCAAAAATGGGGAAAATGACTTCCTTAATAAAACCAGGGAAAACAAGTCCACAAGTATTTTTCACTACCCCACCCACCCCTCCCCTATTTTTTTTTTGTCTTTTGGGTTTCTACACCACCACATCCCCCCACCCCCACGACCACCCCCTCCAAAAAAAATTATTTTTTTAAAAAAGTTTTGAAAAGTCCAAAAAAAGTAACTTTTAAAACTTCTTTTAAGAAATTTTTTTGAGGGGCGGGGGGTTGTGGTGGTGTAGAAAATCAAGAAAAGAAAATTTGAATCTTCAAAAAAAAAAAAACATTTGGGGGTGGGTGGTTGTGGGGTTTAGTGTGGTATGGGTCCACACGAAAAAAAATTAAAAACTTCAAAAAAAAAAAATTAGGGGTGGGGGTGGTATGGGGTGGAGTTGTGAGGCTTGGGTGGGTATTTTCCTAAAAATATTTTCTACCAACTAAACGAACATGAGAAAATAAGGAAGAAATTCACTTATTTCCCTCTACCCAAACGAACATGAGAAAATAAGTAGAAATTCACTTGTTTTCTAAGAACAATTTTTTCAGAAAAACATTTTCCTTGGAAAACATTTTCCTCCATACCGAACACCCCCTAGGGGTAAATCATCCTAACATTAGCCTTAGCAACCATAAACTCTCAATTCATAAGGTTATTCCTTCAGGTTATCTCTTACAAGCAATTTCTATGGTCAAGCTACCATCTTTATGAAACCCTAAGTCTCAATTCACTTATTTCATGTCTCCAACGGTTCAATTTTTTATTAGAAAGTGATAACGCAAGCCTTTAGAAGATAATCACACAATAATATTCATAACTCACCAACTATTAAAGGTCTATTAAGTTCTAGGGTTACTAGTCTCAATTCACCATTGTAGACCCATTAGACTGATGATAATCTTAGAAATGAATGCGTAATGAAGGAAGGAAGTGTTGAGACTTACCTCTCAAGAATATTCTTGCCCTAGCCTTAGAATTTCACCCTAGGTGCTCCTTGGAAACTGTGTTGGAGTTTTATGAAAAAAGAATTCGGACTAAGTGTTTAAAAACACGGCTTGCTGTCCTCGTCGACCGCTGCGGCAGTTATTCTGTCTGCTGCAGGGCTCGCTGTAGTGGACACCAACTATCGTCCACTTCCGATGTGACGAGCACGGACCCACCATAGCGCAAGCGCTATAGCAGTCCGGTGTCCGCCATAGTAGACATCCCCATTTCCTATATGTCCACGACGGCGAGGGTCACATCTGCCGCCGCCACCGCAGCCGGTACTCCGCTCCCGCAAAGCCAGCATCGAACCAAATGGGCTCGCTAATTCCACCAGTTTTAACTCTACCACACAACACTTCATCTGAGGCCTCACAAACACGAACAAAACATGCACATTAATGTAAAAACACCATATGGACTCACCCTTGGCCTCAGAATCCCCAACGGAGATCTACTTTCCTACGTCACCCCCCAATGGACTCAACACAATCAAAAAATAATTACAAACAAGTCAAGTTTTCTGTTCTTAGACTTCTACATTTGAGTTTCTATTAGCTCATTCTACCCTTGGAAGGGTTGTATTTGGTAGGGTGATCCTAGATTTTACATAACGACCGGAAGGGTCATTACATCATATACCAATTAAAACATCGTTCGTCCCCAAACGGATAAGGATGAGGAATCTTGGAAAAAGGTACCTATATTCGCTAAAAGCTAAGGATACTTGCTACGCATATCCGATTCTGTTTCCCAAGTAGCCTCCTCAACTGGACGGTTCCTCCGCTGAACTTTCACGGAGGCTATTTCCTTCTACCTCAACTTGCAAACTTCTCTATCTAAGATAGCAGTAGGCTTTTCCTTATAAGTCAAGTTCTCATCTAGTAAGACTGAATCCCAACGGATTATGTACGAACCATTGCCATGATACTTCTTCAACATCGAAATGTGGAATACCAGATGAACACCTGATAAGCCCAGAGGTAAAGCTAACTCATAAGCTACCTCCCCCACTTGAGAATCTCAAATGGACCAATAAATCTCGGACTAAGCTTGCCCCTCTTCCCAAACCTCATTACACCCTTCATGGGTGAAATTTTCAACAAGACTTGATCTCCCTCTATAAACTCAAGATCTCGAACCTTTCTGTCCACATACTCCTTTTGCCTACTCTGTGCTGCCAAAAGCTTAGCTTGAATCAAATTCACCTTCTTTAATGACTCTCCCAGAAGGTCCGTACTCCAAGGTCTCACCTCAAACGCATTGAACCAATTAATAGGAGACCTACACCTCCTCCCATAAAAAGCCTCAAATAGAGCCATGTCGATGCTCGAGTGGTAGCTATTGTTATATGCGAACTCTGCCAATGGTAAGAAATAGTCCCAGTAACCACCAAAATTTATCACATAAGCTCGAAGCAGATCCTCAAAAACTTGAATAGTCCGCTCGGACTGCTCGTCAGTTTGGGGGTGGAAAGTTGTGCTAAGGTCTAACCTGGTACCCAATTCCAAATGCAGATGCTTCCAAAATCGAGATGTAAATGTCGTGCCCCTATTGGATACGATGGAAATTGGAACCATATGTAGTCTAACAACCTCACGAATGTAGATCTTAGCTAATTTCTTAGCGTTATAAGTTATCTGAATCGGAATAAAATGTGCAGACTTAGTCAACCTGTCGACAATAACCCATATAGAATCAAACTTCCCCAACGTCTTCGGAAGACCAATGTTACACCGCGAAAATTTTTTCGTTGATGCGTAGTGAATAGACTAGCGATGAGTACGAAGTATATGGTGTTTTGATAAGTAAGAAATAGCATTTGATGACCTTAAGTAAGATTTCAAAGACATTCGATGTTAGACGAGAAAGATTGCTAAGAGAAGGCAAGGCTTACGATAAGTATCGGAAAGAATTTATGAGTAACGAGTTAATGGTGACTTAAAGATATTTTGGAGAAGAGTTATAACATCCCTTAGATTGGTATTGAGGTGTTAGATAAGTTCCTTGAAGGTTCCATAAGGATTGGAGATCAAACGAGTCGACGAGAACAAGTTCGGAACCACTGGACATTATACGGCCAGACATACTGGCCGTTTATAATATACGGACCGTATGTCCAGCCGTAGGTTTAGTCCAGAATGGCACACCTCACTGGACCAAACATACGGTCCAGACATACGGCCAATGAAAAATATACGGACCGTATGTTGGTCCGTATGTTCTAGTCGGGACAGATTTGTGTATTTAATAAGGGATCCAAGTTTCATTTATTTCATTTCATCTTTCACTCCCCTTCTCTCTAAAACATCCCTCCACATTTCTCCCACAAGTTTTCAAGAGAATTAGTGTTCAACTTCATCAAACCAAGTGAATCAAGCATAAGAAACCCATTAAAGTTCATCCAAAGCAAGAATCCAAGTGAAGGAAAAACTAGGATTTTGCTCAAGTGAGGTATTTGCACTCGAGGTTCATTCCTACACCTTATAAGGTAAGTTTTATGATGTTTTCATGTTGTTTAAAGTATTTAGAAGTTGAAACACTTGGATTGCAAAAGAATATAAGAAATGGGTCCGTAATGTGCAATAGTGCCACTTTTGAATAGATGTTTGGAATGAGTTATGATTCTTGATACATTATGAATATGATCATGTTATAAATGATATTGAGAGTATGGAAATCGACACTGTATGTGAATAAACATATTGTCGAGATATGTCTACGGTTATGGATGAATTGAAGTGAATCGTGAAGTAAAGATAGTGTAGTTGAATAAAGACTATAGTGATGATATTGTAAATGTTATTATTGATGTTTGGGAGTTGATATATGATGTGGAGGAAGTCGTATAAATAAAGGAGATGCTGTCCGATTTTCTCTAGAATTAGTCATGAATGCTAAGGTATCCATTCTCTAATGTTAGTATAACTTTAATGAAGGTAGAAACGTGATCATTGAAGAAGCACGTGCAAGTGATGGAATAGTTGCACGAAAAGGTATGTAAGGCTAACCCTTCTTTCATAAGGCATGGTTCTTGGGTCAAATATTTATCCCTCTGTGAGCCTATGATATTCCTCAATGATCCTATCTCAAAAAGCTACAAGTGCTTGGGCGAGTCTCGATCCGATACGACCGTACAAAAGTTTCTTATGCGACGAGTAATCCTCTAAGGATAGAATGTAATGAATGACGATAGTAAAGAAAGTTAAAGTTAAATTATGAGCTTATATGTATATATGCCCATGAGTGGCTATTGTGAACCCCGAGCTTATATGGCCGGGTAGAATATAGTGAATATGTATGTATATCTATATATATATATGACGATACGCGCGCACCACTGCAGTTGGGTACGAATAACATTGAGCCTTGGTAGGGCCAGGTATGTATGACACCGAGCCTTGGTAGGGCCAGGCATGTGAAACACCGAACCTTCGTGGTCGGGTATGCTATATAAATGTTATATATATGACATCAAAAATGAGTACGAATATGCTATGTATATGACATCAATATGAGTACGAATATGTTAAGAATATGTAAACGCCGAGTAAAGGCTATGTATATGCAATGTATATGATATGAACATGAGTATGAAGGGAAATATGAATACGTACACGAAAACGCAATAGAAATGGAACGTCCCTATGGAAAGCAAGTAAGTGCTATGACAATGATGTTATTATCTCCCATCTTATGTTATTTAACATGTTATCTATTATGCTTTCATATTGATATTGATCTTGCTTTACATACTCAGTACATTATTCGTACTGACGTCCTTTTGTTTGTGGACGCTGCGTCATGCCAGCAGGTGGCCAGGGAGACAGACTTGATCCATAGCCATATTTTTCTCAGGGACTACATAGCGGAGCTCCACTTCATTCGGAGCTACAGCTTTTGGTATAGATTCTTTTGTGTACATATTTATGGGCACGGCGGGGTCCTGTCCTGCTCATATGTTATGATATGACGTACCCTTCTTAGAGGCTCGTAGACATGTGTATATGGTTAAGTATGCTTAGCCTTGTCGGCCTATATTTTGGGATATTGTTTTGTTAGCCTTGTCAGCTTATGTACGTTTATATGGGCATAGATGTTATTGATGATATAGATGCGTTGTTGCCCAATGAGATGAGAATGATGATGAATGAAAAGTATGATTTAATTATGTGGCTCATCTAGACGTGATGTAAGTATGTTAAGGGGTGCCCGGGTGGGCTAGCACCGGGTGCTCGTCGCGGCCCTCCGGTTGGGTCGTGACAACCAACCACGAAATCCATTGCTATTCTTTCCCACTTCCACTCAGGAATGGGCATCCTCTGAAGTGTACCCCCAGGTTTCTGATGTTCATACTTCACCTGTTGGCAGTTCAAACATTGAGCAACAAACTCCACTATGTCACGCTTCATCCTAGCCCACCAGTAATGTTGTCTCAGGTCTCGATACATCTTAGTAGCGCCAGGATGAATGGAATACCTCAAACTGTGAGCCTGTGCTAGAATAGTTTTGATCAAATCACCCACACGTGGCACACAAACTCGCCCCTTAATCCATAACACCCATTCTTCATCGATCACGGCCTCCTTGGCCTCACCACGTAACAACTTGTCACGAATTTTACACAACTTAGCATCCTCAAACTGTTTAGCCTTAATCTACTCCAGAAATGATGACCTAGCCTCAACACAAGCCAATACTCTGCTCGTGCTAGACATATCCAGCCTCATAAAACTGTTAGTCAGAGTCTGAACCTCTCTAGCTAACGAGCCAGACTTGCCATACTGGCCGACTTCCTACTCTATACGTCGGCCACCACATTCGCCTTATCAGGATGATATAGAATGGTGATGTCATAATCCTTCAGCAACTCCATCCATCTCCGCTGCCTAGAGTTCAGATCCCTCTGAGTGAACACATGCTGCAAGCTGCGATGATCAGTGTACACCTCACAACGGACACCATACAAGTAGTGCCTCTAGATTTTCAGCGCAAACACCACTGCTGCCAATTCCAAGTCTTGAGTAGGATAGTTCTTCTCCTGCACTTTCAACTATCTAGAAGCGTAAGAAATCACCTTATTTTCCTGCATCAAAATAGCACCTAAACCAGAGCGTGAAACATCACAATAAACAACAAAATTCTTGCCCACTACGAGTAATGCTAGAATAGGAGCTGTCATCAACAAGGTCTCGAGCTTTTGAAAGCTTTTCTCACACTAGTCGAACCACTGGAACAGTACCTCTTTCTGAGTCAAACGGGTCAAATGAGAAGCAACAGAGGAAAACCCCTTCACAAACCGACGATAATAGCTTGCCAGACCCACGAAACTACGAATTTCGGTCACTGACGTGGGCCTAGCCCAATCCCTAGCTGCTTGAATTTTCTGCGAATCCACCATATTACCCTTCTTCGAAATTACATGCCCCAAGAATGACACAGAAGACAACCAAATTCACACTTGGAGAACTTGGCATACAACTTCTTTTCCCGCAATACTCCAAGAGCAATCCTCAAATGCTTCTCATGATCTTTTTTACTTCTAGAATACACCAGGATATCATCAATGAACACTATTACAAAAAAATCTAATTAGGGCTTAAAAACACTATTCATCAAATCCACGAACGAAGCTGGGGCATTAGTAAGCCCGAAGGACATAACCAAGAACTCATAGTGTCCATACCTGGTCCTGAAGGCTGTTTTAGGAACATCTTCGCTCGAATATTTAACCGTGATACCCGACCTTAAGTCAATTTTAGAGAGAACACGCTTGCTCCCGAAGCCGATCAAACAAATCATCTATACGGGGGATAGGATACTTGTTTCGGATAGTAACTTTATTCAGCTGACGATAATCAATACACATGTGCATATACCCGTCCTTATTTTTAGCAAACAACACACTCGGGCGAATAAACCCCTTACTCAAGAGATCCTTCAACTACTCTTTCAATTCCCTTAACTCTGATGGCGCCATCCTACAGGGTGGAATAGAGATGGGACGAGTCCCTAGGTCTAAATCAATCCGAAAGTCAATCTCATGGTCAGTTGGCATACCTGACAAGTCCATGGGAAACACATCCGCAAACTCGCGTATCACTGGAACTGAATCAATAGGTGCAATATTTGCGCTATGAGTATTGGTGTCATGTTATGGGTAAATAGTGTAATTGTATAGTTATGGGTCATAAACCAAGAATGCCTAAGTCTTTGGGCATTAGCTGTTATATGTTACTTTTTTGAATTGACTATTTAGTTGTTTTCATCACTTTATGGAATCTCGTACACTTGTGATAATCAAGTTGTTTAACCTATTTGAATCAGTTGACTGTTGTAAATTGGTTATTGAGATATTCGTACTCTTATATAATTTATAATGCACATAAATTGTTTTGACTGGATGAGATCAGGGAGATCAAGGTTTCAAAGAAAGTGATGGTTATTCAGCCTAAAGGATTGGTTGATGGATATTTTGGCCTCATAAGGTTAGTTGCACAATTGTTAGGATCGGGCTACTCCTATGTACTCTTAAGATTCTGGTTCTTAGAGCAACTACACAATAAGGTAATGTGGTGGAATAAAGTAAATTAACACAAGAATCTTTACGTGGAAAACTCCTTGCTCAAAGGAGTCACAAGCCACAACCTATCTCTTATAGGGCTTTCCTCAAACTTCACTAAATCAAGAGGTATTCAAAGGTTTACAATAACCTAAAGGACCTGTTTCTTTACAGTCCGTCTCTAACAACTATTTAACCAACAAACACCTATCACACAATACTCGTAAAGGTAAATAGATGCAACCACAACAGAACCTACCCTAAACAACTAAAGAACTTAATGATAAATCTTGAGAAGCTTTGGTTCTTTGTCGACTTGAAGTTTTCTCTCTTAAGACTAAGTGTTGATTGCGCTCACTTGGCCTCTCTTTGGAATATGGTGATTGTGGTTAATCTCCAAAGCTTGTTCATGTTGTGTATACATAGAAGTAGTTGTTGCCTCTTGAATGTAGAATCCACCCAAGTTTTGATTTCATAATTGTACCTGAAAAACAAACTTTGTTTGACTTGGATCTTCTTGCTTTCCTTGTAAGTGCCTCAACTATTTTCTCCTACTTCAATGCTAATTCCATATTGATCAACTTATGGTACTTATGGAATTATTACCATAACCTGAAATCAATCTTTCATCGAATAGGACTTTGTCAATATTCCACCTTCTGTAGGATCAATCATGATTTGACTTTTATCGTGTTATCACTTTACTTTCCCACTTAATTGCATAATTGGTTTTAAACGGTTTTGACTTACCTACCGGATTGAGGAAAGCTGCGATCATGGCTATTGATTTTTGGTTCGTGACATTAGTCATCTTACAAAGCTTACACATTTTCATTAGGAGAGATAATATTCAATACCTTGACATATTTATCAAAAAGGACTCTCAAACCAGTCATTGTAAATCAACTTCTTTAATCACTTAATTCAAGCAAGAGTGGTTCAATGATTTTGTAAAGGAGGTTTAAATCATCCAAATATCTTCAGTAGAGGGGAATAGGCATGATCACACGATATTAAAGAATCGGTCATCTGAGAAGACCATAATAAAGAGTTGGAGCGTGTTTAAATCAAAGTTAATCGCACAACACCACTATAGTTGTTGTTGTTTTTTTTTTTTTTTTTTTTTAAACGTAAGTGTCAAATGAGTAAAAAAAAAATGGTTGTTTGTAATAGCTTTCTTAATTAGTGTTAAACATCACTATTACAATAATATATAAATCAAAAATTTATCGACGTTAAGTGGTTTTGGAACTTTCATCACTATTAGCATAATATATAAATCGAAAATTTATCCACGTTAAGTGGTATAGAACTCTCATCTTTTCATACCATTGCATTTTCAAAATCCCTTCTTGTCTTTACTCGCAATGCAATAAACTTGAATTGTCAAAACTGGATAAATGTAATTCTACAAAGCAGTGAGAGTTACCTATTAAAGATGGGATTCAATTGAATTGATTTCATGAAAAAAAATATACTTCAAAAGTAGGATTTTTTTTTTTTTTTTTAAATCTATAGATTATTGATTTCCTTAACAAGTGGTAAATATTGTGTTCTGTTAGTTTTTGAATTTCTTTACTGGAACTCCTGACTCCGTTACTGGTCAAAAAAGTACGGTCAAGAGGAGACATATAAACGCGACAGAGAAATTTATCTTTTAGTTATTCATTTAATTGTGGATTTTTCCTCTAAGTTTTTCGGCCATTGCATTGCGGAAAAAAGTGAATGTTTCTCAATTCAACTTAGGATTGCGTTTTTATTTTGTTTATTATCTTTTGTAGTTTTAAATGAACGGTTACATGTCTATTGTTTCAAGTGTGTCACAAATTTGTGAATTTCTATACATAAACAAGTTTAAAGAGAGGGCACGTGGAGTCTTCAACTTTCCAAAATAGAAAATCAAAAACTTTAATGTTAGAGCAAACTAACTAGTAAGAAAAATATTATTACCTCAATCACAATTTAATGTCCTACTTAATTTTGTATTGAATCTGATTGTTCAAATATTATGAAATCTGATTAACTATTTAAGAATTATTTGAATTTATTTGGTCAAAGTCTAGAAATTGTAAATATTTATTGCACTAAGTAGTGAATCTGATTGTTCAGATACAGATGTGATTAAATTTTTGAGTACTATTTAAATTTGTTTTGACATAATCAAGGAATTGTATACATTTATTGCTCTAGCATAAGAATTAATATTACTAAATAATAAATTATCTTCCTAAAAACCTACTAAATATATTTTAACATTAATCATCAAAATGAAATAAGGCGAGTAATAAATTTGGAAAAGAGTAATGTAATTACGAAGAAGTAGCTAGAAAAAGATATCAAGCACAATTTTAATTTTGTAGAAAATCGGTCACCTTAAATATATCATAAAAAAACAGAATTATGATGTATTCTACTCAAATTAGAACACATGAAAAGCTACAAATTTTTTAAATAAGGCATAAATGTCAAAGGTGAGAGAAATAAATGATAGATTTTAAAAAACTTTCTCAATTAGTGTTAAAATATCATTATTATCGCAACAATAAAAGGAAAATTTTCGCAATAATTGATTTAAAATTCTCATTTGTTCATACCATTGCACTTTAAAAGCCCTTCTCGTCCTTGTTTGAAAAATGATGTATTTAAATTGCCAAAATTGAACAAATGTAGTTTTCAAGAAATAACTCAGCAACCAAAAGTGCACATATAAAAGAGAGACTGACAGATTCGCTTCTTCATTTTGACTTCAAGTTTTCTGGGAAATATCTAAGTGGCCAAGAGGAGACATTTGAACCAATATAGGTGATACTATTTTGCTATTCACTTAATTCAAGTTTTTAAGGGAATATATAGATCAGTGGCCAAGAGGAGACATATAAACGTACGTGACTCAGACTATTTCAATTTGCTTACAATGAAGGACTCGAATTGGGTGATGGTGAGTTGGATTGTCCAAATCTCATTTTGTTACTTAAATTTATTTCTCTTTTTTACCCTTGTGTTTACCTATATATTGATGGTTTGATTTAGGAAGCAGCACTGCTTATCATAGATGCTAGCTCAGGTCTGCAATTCTCTTTTGATTTCTTTGTCCTTTTTTCCTGCTCTGAATTTCTGGACCATCTCTAATAAGTTTTGAAAGATTGATAACAAGATTGACAAATCCTTGATTTTTTCCTTTTCTTTTTCTCTTTTTTCCTTTTGTTTCATTTATACATTAAAGCATAACATGTATTGATATGTAGTGGCGGAGCCACATTGAGCAGAGAGGGTGAACCCCCTCGGCGGAAAAAAAACACTGTTTTTATAAGGTTAAAATTATTTTTTATGTATATATAGTAGATGTTGAACTTCCTTAGACTTCTTCGTATGTTTACTTTTTTATATTTTAAACCCCGTCAGCGAAAATCCTGATTCCGCCACTGTTGATATCTATGGACAGTCTCATTCAAATAATATCATTATTGCATGTGCTCACATCTCACACAAAGCTTACAAAATTATATATTTCGTTCAACTTGATTTAACACATATTTGGTCCCACTTTTGCCGCCTTATTTTTGTGGTAAAATTGACTTTTTTTATGTTCCATTCTAGATTTTGATTGGTAAATTAATTTTTTTCTAAGTCCAGTTCTAGATTTTGATTTGACGGGGATATGGATCAATGTTTTATGTCTTTGTTCCATAATCTTGTATAAATATATGTTAGATCTAATTTCAGTTTGATATAAACAGCATAGCGATTATTGAAAAATAAGTTTCCCTTTTTCGATCCATAATTCATATAAAAAAGCCTAAGTATTTTCTTTTGCTGATTTCTGTCATTTCATTTGTTACCAATTTTCAATTCAATAGTAGTGAGGGAAAATTTTACTTTGTGCGAGCATGAATAGTGAATTTAAATAATCGGTTGATATTTCTATTTGTATTTAATTTCAGAGTATACATTCAATATGCTCGAATTACAAAAGACAGAGAAAGAGAATGCCAAGAAGAGCAAGAAATTTGAAGAACACAATGAAGGAAAATCTAGAAAGGACCAAGAGGGCTCTTTCAAGAAGACATTACCTACCAAACAAAAGCAACAGAGTATTCATGGTATGTAATTGATTAATTATCTACATCTTACAGTTGACTTATATTAATTGTTCTTTTTCATGTCCACTTTAAGAAATTAAGAAAGAATTATTAATTTCTTTTTAATTTTAATCTTATCATTAAATAATTTTTTCAAATTAATTGGAGTATTATTAGTCAAATTTAGATTTTAAGTTATTATTAATAAGAATTTATAAAATAAATATTTCATTAATACTTTACGTTTTAAAAATGTCAAAACTCTGGACAAAGAAAAGCGAAATGACAGGAACAGTTCGAAACTTCCGATGAATGAGAGGAAGGATGCAGGCGAACAAGTACAACAAGGAATACCAGAGAGTACAATGTTAAGTTCCAATATTGTTGACCTCACCATTAAGGTAATCCATACCTACTTATTTCCTTTTGTTTCTCTTTGTTTTCAATTTACGAATCATCTCTAACTAATTTTGAAAGACTATAATTATGGTCAATCAATTGTTATTATCAATATTTCCTATCTCCGGCCATTTGAAAAAAATAAAGAGAAAAGTTATAATGTTACGCCTCTCGTTTGCGTTGTAGTAGAACCTATGGTTTCTTAGTCGGGTATGCCCTTGGAATAGAGACCCGAGCCCGAGTTTTGGAGATAGAAAGTGTCTTACCCCGTGTATAAAGGTATCCGAAGGTGTTCCTGGCAAATTACAGGATTAGAAGTTGAACGAATCGAATCAACGCGATCTGAACTGAACCGGAGAAGTCCGAAGACACCAGTCGTCGTTGACGGGGCCATCGACATGCCGATGGGCCGTCGTTAATGCTGCGTCGATGGGCTTGCAGCCCCCCTGTCTGCGAGGCACGAGGTCGACGGAGCACGCGGGCCGCGGCCATCGTTAATCTTTGCGTCGATGGGCTTCTGCTCGGACACGAATATGTGCGGCGGTCTACGAAGAACATCGACGGACCGTCGACAGGTCGACAGGCCGTCGACCCACTCGTCTAACCGCACCGCTGTAATTTTTTGGCTTCCAAGTATAAATATAGGAGCCACGACCTTATTTCTCATTTCCTCCATTCCAAATCAGAGGACCCTAATATTTTCTCTCCTAATATTTTTCATCATTATTACTGAAAAATTTGGTAAGATTCGAGCCCCGTGAACCCGTGCTTGTCAAGAAGAAGGTTGTTTCTAGGGTTTCTTCGAGGTTGTGAAGGTTGTTTCTAGGGTTTCTTCAAGGTTGTGATGCTTAGGAAGTTGGAGTTGAAGTGATTCTTGGAATCTTAGACCCCTCAAGGTATGTAAACGATTTCTACCCTTGAATTTGAGTTTATTATCAAGAGTTCTAGTGATTTTAAGTAGAGAGAGGATACTTATGGAAGTGGTAAGTTGATAAGGGTAATATAGTGATTTGGGGTTATTTTAAGAGATGATTGAAAATGGATTTAAGTATATTTTGATATATATATATATGTGTGTGTGTGTGTGTGTGTGTCCGTGTGTGTTGTCATTGTGTTGTGGGTATTGTGGTTGATGTTAGATTGAATAGGAAGTCGAAGGGTTGTTGAGCTTACAAGGGAAATGTTGTCCATAGTTTGTTAAGCTCTATATGTATTTAAAGATGGTTAGTAAGCGAGGCAAATAGTCTAATTAAGGCCCATGTTATCTTAATTGTAGACTTTCAAAGTTCGAGAGGTAGAAGTTGGACGATTGGATATACTTCAAGGTATGTTAAGGCTATCCTTTCTTTCCTTTGGCATGATCCTATGATACGAGCCAATAAGCGAGTAAGCGAGCTCCATATTACTCTACTCTTAGAAGCATTAGGAGTACTTCGTCTTTGATATTCATATACTCCGTTTATGAGTGTTCTTTCCGTTACGGGGTCCGCCTTCTATATATACGCTTATTCATGCATTACATTCATTATATATATATATATATATATATATATATATATATATACATTGACCCGTGACCGGTAAGGCGTATATATACGTGAATATTAGATTGGGAATAAGAAGAGAGATAGGCGTTATACACACATTACCACCGATAGTTCGGTGCACCATGATGATGATATAGGGATCGGGTTGCACGTACCGCAGCAATGTATATGATAATGGCCGCAGAGAGGCCGATATGATATGATGGGATGCCATAGAGGCTTGACAGGCGTTATACATGCACATATATATAGATGTATGACCTTCATTGATAGGCATGAGCATGCATATTATGCGCCGTATGTAGGCATTGTCGGCCACACGTATTTGTAGTATACTAGTTCATACAAGTACATGCAGATAGTTATTTCAGCTCATGAGTTCAGATCCTATTCATGACTCTTACATATATGTGTTGTTCTTATGCCTTTCATACTTAGTACATTATCCGTACTGACTCCCCGTTGCTCGGGGGGTTGTGTTCATGCCCGGGAGTAAGGTGAACACAGTGGTCCAGCTTAGTAGGACTTTTATCCAACAGTGATCAGTGCACTCCATTTGATCCGGAGTTGTAGTCTATTTTGGTATGCCATTCTTTTGAGATGTATATAGATGGGTATGGCAGGGCCCTATACCATCCTTCTACGGCTTTTATTCCGCAGAGGTACGTAGACAGTCAGTATGTATTAGTCGACGATGTAGCCTTGTCGGCTTCTATTCTTTTGTGTACAGTATATGTAGCAGTCTAGCTGGCTTGCACTCTTTCTTCGAAAGATGTTTATGTATATACAAATTGTTCACAGTTCATGATATCGCCTATTTATGAGATTAGTTTAAGTCATTGTATAGGCCCTTGATGTTCAGTAAGGTTCAAATATGAGGATAGGGGTGTTTGGTTGCTAGAGGTCAGACACTCGTCATGACTCATCGGTTTGGGTCGTGACATATAAAGTGGTGACACAAAATGAGAGACTTGAAGAACAAAACGAAAGCAGTAAACGAACCGAGCAAGACGATTCTATTAAGGCAGAAATATCTCAAAATCAACAACAAGAAAAAGACGACATCAATGGTATTATATTTTATATATCCCAACTGAATCATACAAATAATATTTTTCTAACTTTTTGGATGCGGGGGTAGATGCATATCCTAAGTTATAAATCTGTGGATCAGAGTATTATTTTCCATTACGCAAAAGATAGGTTATAATTCATTTCATTTATCTATCATGCCATCTTATTAATTTGGAAAAATATAATTTTCAGGTGAGTTTGAGCTCAACATTGTCACAAGTAAAGAGAGTCTCTAGGATAATATAGATGATACTCTAAAGAACAATAACATTGATAGTGGCTTGAAACATCCCATAAGTATTGAAAAAGATGAAAATTATGACCGATTGAAGCAAGGAATACCAAGGAGCACAAACTTTCGTTCCATTATAAAGGTGATTATATTCATATATTATGTGTCTATTTACTTGCCGGGTAATTTTGCTAAAAACTAGCCTATTATAATTAAGGTTTGTTCAACAAGTTTCCAGTATTGTTTAACAAAAGTTTATTATTCCTTACTCGTTTTAGAATTTATTTTTGAAATTGGACAATATAAAAGATTGTTAAACTTATTTTAATTAGCTCATCAAGTTCTCTTTCATTTCGCAGCGTACGAATACGCTCTCATCACATGAAGATGAATGTAATTGGAGTCGCCCAAGTACTTTAGAGAATAAGAAATTTAAAGTACACAATGAAGGCAAAACAGGAATGGACCAAGAGGGCACTTTTGAGGAGACACTACCTAATAAACAAAATGAAAAAGAAACACATGGTACATAATTAATTAATTAATTAATTCTACATCTTATAATTGACTTATACTATCATTATTTTATTTTTCATTTGGCTATGCATGATTTTCAGGTGAGTTTGAGAGTCTTGGTAAAGATAGCCCGACGAATGACTCTATTCGTACCTTAATGGACTATAACGTTGATAATACAAATGACAAAAAAGATGAAGGCTATCTGTAAATAAGGGAATATCAAAGAATACGACGTTTAATTCCCCTTTTGACCTCTGCGAGGTGATTGGTCAACACTTATGTCTATTTACATGAATTTTTTGTTAAGCACGCTCATTGTATTCCGCTGTATATTTTTCTATCTCCAATCATTTATAAAAAAGATAAAATGAATTTACAAGTGATACAAAATGAGATATCTGAAGAATGCAATAGAAGCGACATAAGAAAGGATCAAAAGGATTCTTTCGAGGAGGTGCTGCCTGACCAACAACAACAAGACATCAACGGTACTTAAGGAATTTTACATCTTGCAATTGACACGTATGATAATTTTTTAATATTTTTGGTTGGAGAGTATATACTGATCCTAAATTTTAATCAACGATTGTAAAATAATTGAAACTCTTGACCTAAATAGCACACCACTTAGGTGTAGCCTAATATGCACCCATTAGATTGAAGCTCTAGTTCTTTTGAACTTTTAATTTATTCCATGTGTACCATATCATCTCATTTGGTTGCATATCATTTTCAGAGTCTAAGCTCAACAGGGTTACGTGTGAAGATAGCCTCCTGGATAATACTGATCGTATTTTAAACGACAATTACGCCAATTATAGCTCAAAACTTTTGACAAGAGCCGAAAAAGGTAAAAACTACTGTATCACACAAGGAATACCGAGAAGTATAAAATTTCGTTCCATCATTAACCTCTATAAGGTAATTCATATAAACCTTACGTCTATTTTCTTCTATTATTTTGATTATATCATTATGTTTTCTCACACTCCACAGTGTACTACCAGACTATCACTAGTTGAAGATGAATACAACTGGAATTTTCGATCTGAAAAAGATTCAAATATGAATCTGTCGACAAAACAAGATTCAATTACTATCATAACAAACAAAAAGAATGTTGGTTTTAAGAGAAAATGGAGCGAAAATCAAAAGGGCAACAGAGAAAAGGATGCTACGACTTCTTCCACCTAGTTCCAAGTTTGTATTTTAATAATTTCTTTGAATGTTGAATTGTTTCAATTCATTTACGATTTTAAATTTAAGTCGCCTTATAAACTTCAATTACTTCCTCAGTTGTTCTTTACTAGCTCCCCTTTACAAAGTTTTAATTTCAGAAGTCGTCAATAAAAATGGTGTGACCTCTCTCAAGGAATTTTTTTTTTCACATTCAATATTTATACCAAATTAATAAATATAAGATTTCTCGAAGTTCGTGAGAAGTCTCTAAATATACTACATCTAAATTCTGATCAGCTTCCTAGAAGGTCGTTGAACTTATAATATCATTGGAGAAAAGTCATCAAACTAATTTTGTCTGACCATAAAAGCAATCAACCTTCGCTAGAAGTTCCTATTTAAATTAAAATGTATTTTAAAACTTAAAAAACATTCCACCAAAATAAAGTACCCATAAGATGCAACATATTAATGCCTATAGTATCAATCTGGGCAAGGGCACAAGTAATTGGGCAGAAGCTAAAGCATTATAACATGAGATAAAAGTATGCATTAACATGGGCTGGAGACAAACTGTCATAGAATCTGATTTTCTGCTACTAGTACAGGCTATCCAAGACAAGGTCAAGCTCCATGCAACATCAAACAGATAATTCAATGGATCTAGACACAAATTATACAGAACCAAATCTAGGAGATGCAAACCAGGCAGCAGAAAAACTAGCATAATCAGTCATTCTCATGAAGATATAGTCTTCTACAACAATTTCCAAGAACTTCAACCTTCTATGAAGGGCATCATTAACATGGATAGACGGCGACTGCTAAGTTTCAGAATCGGAAAACAAAGCAATGCTCAATTCTACTTTGACCCTCCATAACAATCTGATTGTAACGACCCTCCTAGTCATTATGAAAAATCTAGGATCACCCTACCAAATAGAACCCCTCCAAGGGTAAAATGAGCTAATAGAAACTCAAATGTAGAAGTCTAAGACTGAAAACTTGAGTTGTTTGTGATTAATGTTTCCTTGTGTTGAGTCCATTGGGGGGTGACATAGGAAATTTGACCTCCTTTAGGGATTTCGAGGCCACGAGTGAGTCTGCATGATGTTTTTACATTAATGTGAATGTTTGAGTTTTGTTTGTGAGGCCTCGGATGAAGTGTTGCATGGTAGAGTGAAAAATTATGAAAATTTGCAAGCCTACTGGCTCAGTGGTACCACTGCAGCGGAAGATGCACCGCCGCGGTGGGGCCACTGTAGCGGCGGGTTTCTTGCTGCCGCGGTCAGCTGGGAAATGTGGTGTCCGCTATGGCAGGCATTGGACCGTCGCGCGGGACCGCCGCTGCCGACGGGACCGGAGCTCGGGGAGGGACATTTTTGGTGTGATCGGTTATGGCGGCCACTTGCTCGCTATAATGGGAACGCTGCAGCGACGGTTGGACCGCCGCAGCGGTCGACAGGAATAGAGTCCCGTGTTTTAAGACTTAGTTTCGAATTCTTTATTCATAAAATTCCAAAACAGTTTCCAAGGAGCACCTAGGGCGAAACTCTAAGTTAGGAAAAGAATATTCCTGAGAGGTCAGTCTCAACCATTCCTTCCTTTATTACTCGTTCATCTCTGAGATTATTATCCTTTTTATGGGTCTACAATGGTGAATTGGAAATAGTAACCCTAGAACTTAATAGACTTTCAATAGTTGGTGGGTTATGAATGTTGTTGTGTGATTATCACCTAAAGGCTTCGGTTATCACTTTCTAATCAAGAATTGAACCATTAGAGACATGAACTAAGAGAACTGAGACCTAGGGTTTCATAAAAATGGTAGCTTGACCATAGAAACTGCTTATAAGAGATAATTTGATTAATAAGCCTTATGAATTGATAGGTTGTGACTGCTAAGGTCAATGTTAGGGTGATTTACGCCTAATAATCATTCACCCATTAGAAAAGGGGTAATGAGGAAGGGTGTTCATTGTATTGATATTGTTGATTAGAGTGATTGTGACTTATTTAGCATCTTAATTGCTAGACTTTGAGCATTCCGAGGCATTACGGAAGGGAAAGGCTATACGGAGTAAGTAACGTATTTTCCGGCTCTACTACGGTTGAGGTAGGCTACGATCTACTTAATTTAGACTTTGATTAGTTGATTGTATGTGTTGTGAAATTGATAGGAGAAAGCATGTCTAGTCTTCAAGAATAACGTGTGTGGTTGAAATTCCTATGTACTATTGATTGACTGATTATGTGGGGTTAGTGCCACCATTCGATATGTTGTGACCTACAGGTTAGTGAGATTTGTGGTGAGAAGTTAATATGATCTTTTTAGTGAAATTGAGGTACAAATTGATAAATTGATTATTGTAGGCGATGAGACAAATAATATGTATAGATATAAAAAGGCACATTTGACCAGGGGTGAGGATGTGAACTATATGTATGAACAGGCGCATTTTACTGGGGGTGAGGATGTGGCCTAGTTATGAGCTCGGGTCCGAGGAGTGAATCCGGAACGAGGGTCCATGCATACCATTGGGTCCACTGCAGGTCATGACTATTGGGCAATGACACCAATTAGCATGTGTATACACGAGTGGTCAGTGACTGAGTATTGAGAATGTTGTTGGTAGACTTATTTCCGTTGTTTGCTTCCGTTGACTTGATTTTAATATCATTGGGTGACTTGATTGTTAATTTCATTGGTTGACTTGTTGTTGGGCTATTTGATTATGTGTTGTTGACTGGTCTGTCTATTTTATTGATCTTATGATTCATGCATGATACTAATCTTGGTCGCCCTATAATATCTATCGGTACATAGTATTTGTACTAATACTACCTTGCTGCATTCTTTTGAGTGCAGATTGTGATCCAGAGACTGCTAGCTGACCTCATATTTAGCGTTGAGGCCATTTGCTGACAGATTTTGGGTGAGCTTCTATCCATGCCAGGCCGCTCAAAGATCTTCTTTTCCTAATGTCTATATCTATTCCAGAAATTGATGGTTATTTATTTCAGACAGTATACATTCCTTAGACATGTTTTGGATTAGAGTCCTTGTATGGTGACTTTCGGATTTTTGGGTTGTAATAGTTAGGACTTCTGCATTTACGTTATTATTTTATGGCATGATTATTTACTGGTTTATCTTGTGCTTAACTATTATGAATTGGTTAATTAAACATGGACTTGAATGAGTAGATGGTTAGGCGTATTGGTTCGCCTACTAGGAGTTAGTGTTGGTGACAGTCATGGAGGGTTGAGTCGTGATAGAGTTGGTATCAGAGCTTTAGGTGATCGATCTCGTCGTACAAGTACATGTCTAGTAGAGTCTTATTGATTGGTATGGAGACGTCTATACTTATCTTCTAGAGGCTACCAGACACTAGGATAATTCCCTTTTCTTTCTTTCTTTCGTGCTACTTGATTCTAATTGGTTTCTGGATGATTCAAATTGGTATCTAACTATCCTTTATTCTCTTGCAGATGGCGAGGAGTCATGTGGCAGCGGCCAGAGGTAGAGGTGGAGGTAGAGGAGCAGGTAGAGGGGTAGCACCGGTTGGGGGCGGAGTCCCAAAAATTGATCCTGTGCCTCCTAATGAGGCCGCGGGAGATGTAGCTACACCAGCTCAGCCAGCAGCAGTGTCAGCTCCAGGTGTACCAGATACGATGGTTCAGGTGCTGAACTGGTTATATGTGTTGGCTCAGAATGGGGCGATACCCGCCGTTCCAGCAGGTAGGGGTGCAAGAGTAGCAGCCCCAGGTCCAGGCAGAGTTCAGGGTCCGGGAGTTCAGCACGTTGCAGTCGTGGCTCCTTATTTGGATGAAGTTTTGAGTTTTGAGTTTTGAGGCATTTTCGAGGCTAGTTGCAGGGTCGGTGATGACGGGTGAGGAGCACAATTTATTTTGGAAGTTCACTAAAATTAAGCCTCCGATTTTCTATGGTATTGAGTCAGAGGATGTGTACGAGTTCATCATAGATTGTCATGAGATGCTCCATAAGATGGGGGCGATGGACAAGTATGGTGTTGAGTTTGTGACCTTTCAGTTCTTGGGTGATGCCAAGTTGTGGTGGAGGGCATATGTGGAGTGCAGACCAGTTGGGTCACCTCCGTTGACTTAGGTTCAGTTCTATTCAGTGTTTCGAGATAAGTATGTTTCGCGTACTCTGAGGGACATGAGGAAGGATAAGTTTGCTAATATTGATCAAGGGAACTCATCTGTTGCTGTTTATGAGTCTCGTTTCCATTCCTTATCCCGATATGCTCTTCAGTTGCTACCTACTAAGGAGGAAAGGATCAGGCATTTCGTGAAGGGATTGAACACTGGACTTCAGCTATTAGCTCTTCAGCTTGTAGCCACTAGGGGATCATTCCAAGAGGTAGTGGAGCACGTTCGTGTTATTAAGGGGATTAGACAGGAGAATCATACAAAGCAAGCAGAGAAGAAAGCCCGAAGGTGTGGGAATTTCAGCAACTCCTTCTCTAGGGGTCAGCGTTCTTAGGTGTATTCAAGGCGTCCATGAGTTCGATGCAGTGTGCTGGCCGGGGGCCCATCAGCGGCCAATTATCAGTCTTCGGGTTAGCATGTGGGTTACACCGCTTCATCAACTTATGTTCAGTGACCTACATTGGACCGTTCTTGTTACCAGTGTGGCGAGCCAAGGCATATTAGGAGGTTTTCCCCAGGCTCAGACAGGGTGGTCAAGGGACTCAGTATCAGGCTCCTCGAGCTCCATTCGCACCAGATGGAAGAGGTAAGAACCGTGTACCGACAGGGCAGGGCGTCCACACCATGGGTAGGGGTGGCACCCAACCTAACCGAGGCGGTCCTCAAGCAGGCACAGGTGGATAGCAGCCCGACGTGGGCGTGCTCGGGGACCGGACGGTGGTAATCACAATGGATCACTAGCTACAGAAGGGCGCGGTCACTTCTACGCTTTCCCAGGTAGACTCGAGGCTGAGGCCTCCGATGTCGTCTTCACATGTACTATCTCAGTTTATGACCGGATAACTTTTGTTTTATTTGATCCGAGTTCTACTTTTTCATATGTGTCTTTATATTTTGTTGTGGGTCTGGATATGATTTGTGATACTCTTGATGCCCCATCCATGTATCTACTCCGATCAATGATTTTGTGGTGGTAGATAGAGTCTACCCTTCGTGCGTGATTTTATGGGATATAGTACTTGGGCGGACTTAATGATCCTAGATATGGTAAATTTTGATGTCATATTGGGCATGAGTTGGTTGTCCCTGCATTATGCGATTCTAGATTGTCACTCTAAAACAGTTACCTTAGCTATGCTCGGGGTACCTAGACTTGAGTGGAAAGGTAACCTTAGTCCCCTCCCTAAGAAAATCATATCCTTTGATCGTGCTAAGAAGTTAGTGGAGAAGGGTCGTTTAGCTTATTTGGCACATATCTGTGATACCAGACAAATACTCTATCTATTAATTCAGTTCCAGTGGTACGTGAGTTTGCGGATGTGTTCCCCATAGACTTCCCAGGTATGTCACCTGACTGTGGCATTGACTTCCGGATTGTTTAAGACCCAGGGACGCATCCTATCACTATTCCACCCTATAGGATGGCGCTAGCAGAATTAAGAAAATTGAAAGAACAGTTGCAAGGTCTTTTAAGTAAGGGGTTTATTCACCCGAGTGCCTCTCTTTGGGGTGCTCCTGTGTTGTTTCTTAAAAAGAAGGATGGGTCTATGCGCATGAGTGTTGATTGTCGTCAGCTGAATAAGGTCACTATCCGCAACAAGTATCGCATCCCTCGTATTGATGATTTGTTTGATCAGCTACAGGGAAATTTTGTGTTCTCTAAAATTGACTTAAGGTCAGGGTATCACCAGTTAAAAATTCGGGCAGAAGATGTTCCTAAGACAGACTTCAGGACTAGGTATGGACACTATGAGTTCTTGGTTATGTCTTTCGGGCTTACTAATGCCCCAGCTGCGTTCATGGATTTGATGAATAGTGTGTTTAAGCCATATTTAGATTCTTTGGTGATAGTGTTCATTGATGATATCCTGGTGTATTCTAGAAGTAAGGAGGAGCATAAGAAACACTTGAGGATTGCTCTTGGGGTATTGCGAAAGAAGAAGCTGTATGCTAATTTCTCCAAGTATGAATTTTAGTTGTTTTTGGTGTCCTTCTTGGGGCATGTAATTTCAAAGGAGGGTATTATGGTGGACCCACAGAAAATTTAGGCAATCAGGGAATGGGCTAGGCCCACTTCAGTGACCGAAATCAATAGTTTCATGGTCTGGCTAACTATTATCATCGGTTTGCGAAGGGGTTTGCCTCTATTGCTTCTCATTTGACCCATTTGACTCGTAAAAGAGGTACCATTTCAGTGGTCCAATGAGTGTGAAGAGAGCTTCCAAAAGCTCAAGACATTGTTGACGACAACTCCTATTCTAGCATTGTCCATAGAGGGCAAGAATTTTATTGTTTATTGTGATGCTTCACGCTCTGGTTTGAGTGCTATTTTGATGCAGGAAAAGAAGGTATTTGCGTACGCTTCTAGATAATTAAATATGCATGAGAAGAACTATCCTACTCATAACTTAGAATTGGCAGCAGTGGTGTTGGCGCTTAAAATCTGGAGACACTACTTGTATGGTGTCCATTGTGAGGTGTACACTGATCATCGCAGCTTGCGACACGTGTTCACTCAGAGGGATTTGAACTCTAGGCAGCGGCTATGGATGTAACTGCTCAAGGATTATGACATCACCATTCTATATCAGGCAAATGTGGTGGCCGACACATTGAGGAGGAAGTCAGCTAGTATGGGAAGTCTGGCTCGTTTGATCTCTTCGGAGCGTCCGTTGGCTAGAGAGGTTCAGACTATAGCAAACAGTTTCATGAGGTTGGATATTTCTAACACAGGCAGGGTGTTGGCTTGTGTTGAGGCTCAGTCATCATTCCTGGAGCAAATTAAGGCTAAGTAGTTTGAGGATGCTAAGTTGTGTAAAATCCATGACAAGGTGTTGCGTGGCGAGGCCAAGGAGGTTGTGATCGACGAAGAGGAGTGTTACGGATTAAGGGGCGAGTTTGCGTGCCACGTGTGGGTGATTTGATCAAGACTATTCTGGCAGAAACTCACAATTTGAGGTATTCTATTCATCCTGGCGCTACTAAGATGTATCGATATCTGAGACAACATTACTGGTGGGCTAGGATTAAGCGCGATATAGTGGAGTTTGTTGCTTAGTGTTTAAATTGCCAACTGGTGAACTATGAACATAAAAAATTTAGGGGTACACTTCAGAGGATGCCTATTCCTCAGTGAAAGTGGAAAAGAATAGCAATGAATTTCGTGGTTGGTCTTCCGAACACGTTGGGGAAGTTTGATTCTTTCTGTTATTGTCGACAGGTTGACTAAGTCTGTTCACTTTATTTCGATCCGGATAACCTATGACGCGGAGAAATTAGCCAAGATCTACATTCGTGAAGTTGTTAGGCTACATGGGGTCCCTATTTTCATCATGTCCAATAGGGGCACAACGTTTATATCTTGGTTTTGGAAGCATTTGCATGAGTAATTAGGTACTAGGTTGGACCTTAGTACAACTTTCCACCCTTAGACTGACGGGCAGTCCGAGCGGACTATTCAGGTTCTTGAGGATATGCTTCGGGCTTGTGTGATAGATTTTGGTGGCCATTGGGATCAGTTCTTACCACTAGCAGAGTTCTCTTATAACAATAGTTACCACTCGAGCATTGACATGACTCCATTCGAGGCGTTGTATAGGAGGAGATGTAGGTCTCCTATTAGTTAGTTCGATGCATTTGAGGCAAGACCTTGGAGTATAGACCTTCTGAGAGATTTTTTAAAGAAGGTGAAGGAAATTCAAGCTAAGCTTTTGGCAGCACAGAGTAGGCAAAAGGAGTATACAAACCGAAAGGTCTCAGATCCTGAGTTTGGGGAGGGAGATCGAGTGTTATTAAACGTCTCACCCATGAAGGGCGTGATGAGGTTTGGGAAGAGGGGAAAGCTTAGCCCGAGATTCATTGGGCCATTTGAGATTCTCAAGTGTGTGGGGGAGGTAACTTATGAGCTGGCTTTACCTCCGGGCGTATCAGGCGTTCATCCGATATTTCACGTTTCGATGTTGAAGAGGTATCATAGCAATGGTTCGTACATAATTCGTCGGGATTCGGTTTTGCTAGATGAGAACTTGAAAGTATAAGGAAGAGCCTGTTGCTATCTTAGATAGAGACGTTCGTAAGTTGAGGTCGAAGGAAATAGCCTCCGTGAAGGTTCAGTGAAAAAATTGCCCAGTTGAGGAAGCTACTTGGGAAACAGAATCAGATACGCGTAGCAAGTATCCTCAGCTTTTCGCCGAGACATGTACCTTTTCCTAGATTCCTCATCCTTGTCTGTTCGGGGACGAGCGATGTTTTGATTGGTATCTGATGTAACGACCCTCCCAGTCATTATGAAAAATCTAGGATCACCCCACCAAATAGAACCCCTCCAAGGGTAGAACGAGTTAATAGAAACTCAAATGTAGAAGTCTAAAACTGAAAACTTGACTTGTTTGTGATTAATGTTTCATTGTGCTGAGTCCATTATGGGTGATGTAGGAAATTTAACCTCCTTTGGGGATTTCGAGGCCAAGGGTGAGTCTGTATGATGTTTTTACATTAATGCGCATGTTTGGATTTTGTTTGTGAGCCTCGGATGAAGTGTTGCATGGTAGAGTAAAGAACTGTGAAAATTTACGAGCCTACTGGCTAAGTGGTACCACGACAGTGGAAGAAGCACCGCTGCAGCGGGGCCATTGTAGCAACGCGTTTCTTGCCGCCGCAGTCAGCTGGGAAATGGGGCGTCCGCTATGGCGGGCACTGGACTGCTGTAGCGAGACAGCTGCAGTGGGACCAGGCTCGCCACAACAGAGGGATGGTTTTGGTGTGGCTGGCTATGGCGAGCACTTGCTCGCTATAATGGGATCGTTGCAACGACGGTTGGACCGCCACAGCGGTCGACAGGAACAGAATCCCAGGTTTTAAAGACTTAGTTCCGAATTCTTTATTCATAAAACTCCAAAATAGTTTCCAAGAAGCACCTAGGACGAAAGTCTAAGCTAGGAAAAGAATATTCTTGAGAGGTAAGTCTCAACCATTCCTTCCTTTATTACTCATTCATCTCTAAGATTATCATCCTTTTTATGGGTCTACAATGGTGAATTGGGAATAGTAACCCTAGAACTTAATAGACTTTCAATAGTTGGCGGGTTATGAATGTTGTTGTGTGATTATCACCTAAAGGCTTGGGTTATCACTTTCTAATCAGGAATTGAACCGTTCGAGACATGAACTAAGTGAATTGAGACCGGGGGTTTCATAAAAATGGTAGCTTGACCATAGAAACTGCTTATAAGAGATAATTTGATTAAATAGCCTTATGAATTGATAGCTTGTGACTGCTAAGGTCAATTTAGGGTGATTTACGCCTAGTAATCATTCACCCACTAGAAAAGGGGTAAGGTGGAAGGGTGTTCATTGTATTGATATTGTTGAGTAGAGTGATTATGCCTTATTTAGCATCTTAATTGCTAGACTTTGAGCGTTCCGAGGCATTACGGAATGGAAAGGCTATAGCGGAGTAATATGCATTGTTCCAGCTCTACAGTTGAGGTAGGTTACGATCTACTTGAGTTAGACTTTGATTAGTTGATTGTATGTGTTGTGAAACTGATAGGAGAAAACATGTCTAGTCTTCAAGCATAATGTGTGTGGTTGAAATTCCTATATGCTATTGATTGAATGATTATGTGGGCTTAGTGCCACCATTCGATATGTTGTAACCTACAGGTTGGTGAGATTTGTGGTGAGAAGTTAACATGATCTTCTTAGTGATTGAGGCACAAATTGATAAATTGATTATTGAAGGCAATGAGACAAATAATATGTATAGATATGAAAAGGCACATTTGACCGTGGGTGAGGATGTGAACTCTATGTATGAACCGGCACATGTGACCGGGGGTAAGGATGTGGCCTAGTTGTGAGCTCGGGTTTGAGGAGTGAATCCGAAACGAGAGTACATGGACACCATGGGTCACCTGCAGGTCATGACAATTGGGCAATGACACCAATTAGCATGTGTGTACACGAGTGGTCACTGACTGAGTATTGGGAATGTTGTTGGTAGACTTATTTCCGTTGTTTGCTTCCGTTGACTTGATTTTAATATCATTGTGTGACTTGATTGTTAATATCATTGGTTGACTTGTTGTTGGGCTATTTGATTATGTGTTGTTGACTGGCTTGTCTATTTTATTGATTTTATGATTCATGCATGATACTAATCTTGGTCGGCCTATGATATCTACCGGTATATAGTGTTTGTACTGATACTACCTTGCTGTATTCTTTTGAGTACAGATTCTGATCCTGAGACTGCTACCCAACCTCATATTTAACATTGAGGCCATTTGCTAACAGATTTAAGGTGAGCTTCTATCCATGCCAGGCCGCCCGAAGATCTTCTTTTCCTAATGTCTATCTCCATTCGAGACATTAATGGTTATTTATTTCAGACAGTATATATTCCTTAGACATGTTTTGGATTAGAGTCCTTGTACGGTGACTTTCGGATTTTGGGGATGTTATAGTTAGGACTTTCGCATTTATGTTATTATTTTGTGGCATGACTATTTATTGGTTTATCTTGCGCTTAACTGTTATGAATTGGTTAAATAAAAATGAACTTAATTAAGTAGATGGTTAGGCGTATTAGTTCGCCCACTAGGAGTTAGTGTGGGTGCCAGCCATGGCGGATTGGGTCGTGACACTGATGTATGTTTAGTACAGGACTGCATTATAGCTAATGTATAACAGTTGACATCTAACACTAATTAAAGATAAGTGTTAGATGTAAACTGTACATATGAACTCATACATTACTTAGTATATATCCCATAGAGTAATAGGCACCCCAACACCTTAAAACTTGCATCATATAGCATAGGGGTAAGGTTTATGCCCCCGCAGCCTTCTGTAACGACCCGTTTGGTCGTTACTGCTAGTTTGGCACCGTTGATCCTTTCTTGAGCTTTATCAGCGTATATTTGACCCTCGGAGACTGGTGGTACGATTTTTGAGGTCATCGGATACGAAATAGGTTTGTTTTGTGAAATTAGACTTACAGTGAAAAATGTATGACTCGAAGTTAACTTTTGGGTAAACAAACTTTATCGGAAATCCATCGATTCTGAGAGGACTGGATGGTCATTTAGAACTCGTGTGTATATTCGATTTGGGTCCCAATGCCCTCAGGTGCCTTTTGGGACTTGGGTTGGAAAGTTAGTTTTGAGGTATCGGGGGTTGACTTGGTCAACAAGACCCCGATGGGAATTCCGAGGCCACTAGCGCGTTCGTAGCGTGTTTTTATGTAAAGTTGCATATGTGATTTGTGAACAGATGGTCTCGGGTGATAGACAGGATTTCGGGTTGAGTTCATGAAAGTTGGGAAAATTGCTGGTTCTGGTGAGCCGGTATGGCGACACGAGTACTGCGACAGCGATACCGCTATAGTGGTCGCCCTGCCGCTCTAACGGTGTATTATGTTTCTTGAGGGATCGCGGAAGCGGTCCCAGTAGCACTAAAGCGGGACCGCTATAGCGGTCAAGTGAGCGTAGAAGCGGGTGTCGGGCAATTTTTGCATATAATTTCTTATAAAATCCTTAAGTCCTCTTTCATTTCCCTATTCGGCCTAAGAGCATTTTGGGAGCTTTTCTAGAGATTCTTGGCGAAAACTTTCTAAGGTAAGTCCATATAACACCATTCCTTAATCATGATTCATATTCCACCTAGTTTCATATTAATTCATGCTAGAACTAAGAGGGTTTTAGGGTTTCCTTCTCTAATGGACTTATGATTATAAAACCTTGATTTATTGGTGGATTTAGTTTGATTTAGCATGGAATTGATGGGTAATGACCATTTTAACTTGAATCCTCCGTTTCTAGTGCCTAATTTGTGAAATTAAAGTTAGGGTTTATACCCAAAATTGGGGGTTTCTTCTAGAATCCAAATTTCTCTAATCTATGAGTTAATTGGCTAATTGTTGTTGGGAATTGATCACCTAGAGTACAAATTTCATGATTGACCTTCGAATTCCCTCTTTTTCTCCATTCCATGAATTAGGGTTTGGGACTTAATTAGGAATATGGGTATTTTTTCTTGATTCTAATCTTATATTCGGAAATGGCTAGACTTCCATTACTTTGAGGCGCTACGAAAGGGCAAGGCTCACAATTGACACTTCGAGGTTGTTGTTCGGCCTTCCAGGTAGGTTGCAGTTTACCTTATGTTGAGAATTTGATTAACGAAGCGTATGTTTAGATGATATTGTCGGAGAATGCATGTAAACCTTCAGTTATGATGATTGGTTGGATATTGCCTTAGGTTGGGCCTTGCGATATAATTTGGGGGCTAGCCACCTCCTTGCTGTAACATCTCGTGCATTCGGGCTAAGATTCGACTCCTAAGACGGGAGTATAATGAACCAATTTGAGTAGTGTATAAATGGAGTTTGAAACCCAATCAAGACATGAGAAGAGTCCTTGAGCAAAGGAAAGTCGGAAACTACCCTACGGAGCGTGTTTTCAAGTGAATTTGCACCACGTCTCAATTATAATGAGTATATGGAAAAATCTGTACGGCATTTGGGAAAATTTCCTTCTTGAAAGTTGTAGATCTTTGAAATACCTTTCTAACGGTATATTATGAAGGTCAAACAGATATCTTTACAAAAGTTATGCTAGTTTTACTAAAATAGTGTTCTGCCGATTTACAGTGGACTCTGTGAGCCGTGAAAATTATACGGGCCGTAGATTTGGGCCCTAAAACTGGTCCAGAAAGCCCAAATCATTGTAATTGATTTACGGTGGGATATATGGTCCGTAAAACTTTTACAGGCCGTAAAATAGGGCGTAAAATGGGTCCGACAGCAATTTTAAAACTTCGTTTTAAGGCTTTTTCACTTCATTCTTCACACCCCCAAGCCCTAGAACGACCTTCTATTCTCTCCCATCATCAAGAACACCAAGGTAAGCCTATTCTAATTCATTCCAAGTCAATTCTAATATATATCCTTGTAATCTAAGCAAGAATCATCATTCCTAACCTAGGGTTTTCAAGAAAACCCATCTCAAGGTTCAAGATTCAAGATTTTGGAAATCTTCTTCAAAGTTAAAGTCTTTGATTCATGTTTCGAGCATTACCAAGTATGTGGAGTTACTATCTATGTGTGGGAACATTATTGTTCTTCCCCACGCTTCTTAATCCATAAAGTATGAATCTTTACGAGAACTAGGTTTTCTATACCATGCTCATAACAACCCTAGGTCCATGTCCATGATTATATTATGTATGAATTCCTATTATTCTATCATTGTGTTATTAATAACTCTATATGATTATTGAGAATCAGTCCGTAATCCATGAAAACCCATATATCTCATTCCATGGGTTCTTACATGCAAGTTATTATATGCTATGATATTTTTCAAGAAAATACTATGTTTTACAAGTTCATGCAAGCAAGTTATAATTCATGATATCCATGTACAAGCAAGTTATGTTTCATAAAAACCATGGGCAGCAAGTGCCACTTATTTTTACATGTTCATGTTTTTGGGAGTTGCATTAATCACCGAGAAGGCTTCAAATAGCCTGAAACTACGTAGCCACCGTAGGATGAGGATTGCTCCATCCATGCTTAGGACGATCTCTCATAATGACTGGATCCTTTTATAATATTATTAAATCTCGTGTCCTTGGCAAGGTATGAGTGTTCTGTTGGTAGGACGCAAGTACCCGACCATGTTGTCGGTTATATTTATTGCTCTCCCTACTCACGATACTTTACACATGTTATATATATATATGTACTCATGTTCATGATCATGTTTCAGCTCAGTCTCTATTATGTTATTTTCATGTCCCATGTTATTTCATTCAGTTGCTTTACATACCAGTACATTCAATGTGCTGACGTCCCCTTTTATTGCTCGGGGGCCTGCATTTCACGATGCAGGTACGGATTTACAGGACGCCACATCTGCTCAGTAGGATCTGCACGTACCAGCTTATTGGTGAGTAAGTTAGAAGCCAGTGTTGGCCACACAACAAGGGTAAAAAGGGCATAAGGCATAAAGGGGTACTGCGTGCACACGACTTCACCTCGAAAACAGTGGAATCCTTAAGGGACAAAGACGGTAGGCTCGAGGAACAAATGGTGTATTATATATTCATCAAAGGAAACAAATGATATAGGTTGGGATAAAGATAATATTTTAAGAGAACTTTGGACACTTATCGTCGGAATAAAAGTGCTGCCTAATTGAGATTGGAAATAGGGACATGGGGCAAAGTATAAACGGATAATGGTATAAGTACACCCTTAAAGGGGGGAAGCGGGTGAGAGAAATGCAAGGGTGAGATGGAAACAATTGACACTGTAATACATTTGATATGGATGCTTAAACTTCAAGTGAGATCCCTTGCTGGAATAGGTTAGTAAGATCTAAAAGCCAGCAATAAATGAACAGAAGTCAGGGTGGTATTGGAGGCAGTGTTGAGAAATTTTGTTGAGGTCTCGAATGATAATAGGTGCCTATAAAAGAGGTAAGAGTACGACAAGAGAATGGTATCGAGTAACTTAAGGAGGATAGTAATGCCATGCTGGATTAGAAGCTAAAATGTTGGCAATAGAGTTGCTCGCTGATGATATTGCGACTTATAAGTAACAAAGGAGAAGGGATAGAAAACCTCCTATAGTAGGAAGTGAGAAAGTAAAAAAAAAAGTGAATAAAGGAAGGGAAAGGAGTATGACAAGATGGGCTACGGGCGAATTTTAGTACGGAAGAGGTATGTAAAGCAGGATGAATCAGGAGAAGGAAAGGCTATGACTAAGATTGAATATACCTTATACAAGTTGTACAAAAATAGTTATACAACCTACGAATACTTATATGTTAAGGATGGGACCAAGTGAATACCTGATAAGAAAAGTTTGGATTCAGTAATAACAATACAGTTATGATATTTTGGGTACATTAAGAAAAGATGTAAAGATGGTTTAAGATAAATTACCGAGATAGGATTAATACTAAGGGCAAATAGAACTTGGCCATGGTTGAATCGAAGGTTTATCCCGATACCGATTGTAAGATAAGAGAGGAGAAGGCAAGGTAAAGCATGAAGACAAGTGAGACGACGCTCAGGTATTTCTCGGGCTAATTTGAGCACCTTCGCATATTCTTGTAAAGATTGTAACATCATGTGTGACAGGAAAGCTAAGAGCAAAATCTGAGCAAAGGGGCAATAGAAAAGTTTGAATAAAATATAAAGAAATGACACGAGATAATATGCCTCGAGTGTTACAAGTTGGGTTAAGGGGAATTATAGAATGATTTAAGTGAGACGGTCAGAACAAGCTGGTCACTGATGACAGTGAACTTACATGTCAAATCAAAAATATGTCAGAATTTTACCAGCTGATGATAGTTAAAGCACAGAGCGGCTATGTAAAGTTATTATATGAGGGGAACTTCATCGTTACTTGATAGCTAACTCTAAGGATGGAGATTAAGAGCTAAAAAGTAGAGTGACAGTTAAAGTCTTTTAAAGGAGTCGGGAAGTAATACATGAGGCTGAAGATTCCAGAATATGGACTTCATTACAAGCTTATCTTGCACTCCACGGAAGTATGACTCTATATGGGTTATTGTGGATAGGCTGACAACATCAGCCTACCTTCTCCCAGTCAGGACTATTTATCCAGTTAAGGGCTATGCGAGATTATATATCAAGGAGATAGTGAGACTTCATGAGGTTCCCACATCTATGATCTCAGACAGAGGGGCTCAGTTTATAGCTAACTTCTGGAGATCATTCCAGAAGGGATTGGGGTTACAAGTGAATCTTAGCACAGTATTTCACCTTCAGACTAACGGACTGGCCGAGCATACTATTCAGACGCTAGGAGATAAGTTGTGAGCCTATATTATTGACTTCAGAGGTAGCTGGAGCGATCATTTGCCACTTATTGAGTTTGCCTAAAATAATAGCTACCATTCTAGCATCCAGATGGCACCGTATGATGCTCTATAGGGCAGGAAGTGCGGGTCACCTATTGTTTGGTTCGATGTTGGTGGAACTAAGTTAATTAGCCCAGTTACGATTCAGCAAGCTGTTGATAAGGTAAAGCTTATTCAGAAAAGGTTATTTAGTAGCCCAAAGTCGACAGAAGTCATATGCAGATAATCGACGTCGACACTTAGAGTTCCAGATTGGCGACTGGGTATTCTTGAAGGTGTCACCTATGAAGGGTGTAATGAGATTCGGCAAGAAGGGGAAGCTCAGCCCGAGGTATATTGAGGTAGGCAAGGTTGCCTATGAATTAGACCTACCGTCTGATCTGGAAGCAGTACACCCAGTGTTTCATGTGTCTATGCTTCGCAAATGCATTGGTGAAGGGTGTTCCCTGTGGATGAGGTCCAGGTGACAGAGGAGCTATCGTATGAGGAGAATCCTGTAGCTATACTGGATCGTCAAATGAGAAGGTTGCGTACTAAAGACGTGGCTTCCGTTAAGGTGTTGTGGCGGAACAATAACAGGGAAGAGATGACCTGGGAAGCCGAAGAGGAGATGAAGAATAAGTATACCTACTTGTTTCCTACGCCCACAGGTAATCTAAACTCCTAAATTGGTTATGTTGATTGCTAAATGAACTGTATGATAGTTATAAAGAGACTCCCCCGAAGTCCCTATAAGACCTTATGAGACTAGTTTAACATTCGAGGACTAATGTTCTAAAGGGGGAAAGGATGTTATGTCCCGTATTTTTATACATTGGGATATTTTAAAGCTAATCGCGACAAGTTAAGGACAAGACAATTTTGGGATATGAGGTAGAGACTTTTAACCTCCGATTTTATTTTAATGCACAAGTGCTTATAAATTTTATTTGGTATAAAAATATTAATGAAGATTAGGGGTTAATTAACCATGATTAAATTTTTAAGTGGGGATTAGTGATTAATTATGATTAATTAGCCTAATTAGACCACTAAGTGGGCCCCACAACATATGGATGAATATGATTGGTTCATGGAGGATAATGGGACACATGTCAAGGTTGGACATGTGTCACCATCATGTGTGGCATATAAAAAGGGAAATTGATGACTAATGAATCATTTATCATCTTCACAAACAAAAGAAAAGCTTAAGAGATAGAGAGGAGAAGCTCTCGGCCATGGCTGGCCGAGTTTGAGCTTTTGTTTGTTGATCAAGAATTAATTTTCTTCAAGGTATTTCACCCCTTTGGAAGGTGCATAGCAACGTGGGATTGATCCTAGGGCAACAAGAACAAGTATTAATTCAAGGCACAAATTCTAGCCAAGTTGAGAAGTCAAGTGTTAAAGGTAAGGTTTAATCTTCTTTATTCTTATATTGAGGATGGTTTGAGCATGTTGTAATGTGTGGTTATGGATGAAATTCATGGAATTATGTATGTTGGTGTTAAGGCCGTGTAGGGGCTGTTTTGTGTAGGAATGATGAACTAATTTTACTTGGTATGTTGGTTGTTGTTGTTATGGATTTTATGATGAGAATGAAGGGTTTAATGATTCAAGTTGGAGTTGTAATTGTTTGTGGGCTGCTGTAGAGGTTAAAATGATGTTAGTAAGGTTTCTTGCAATTATGTGAATAATGTTATAACGTGTGGTTGTTGGTATAGTTCATGATTTTGAAAGAAAAGAATGTGTTGTTGTTGTTCTTGTTGAACATGGAAGATTATATGTTGTATTGTGTGTTGGTTGGGCTGTTGTAAGGTTGTTTAGATGAAAATGTTACGATTATGAATCATTAAGAGCAATTTGAATATGTAGTAGTCGTATGTGGATTGTTGTCGAATATTGTGAATGTGGGCTATTTGGAATATTGTGCGGGTTGTCCGAAGTGTTCGCAAGTCTTGTTGGAATAGTCTCGGGTTAGCAATTGAATGTATGATCATTGATGTTGGCTTGGTTGTATGTGGTTGGTTTGAATGTAAAGGAAACGTCGTCAAATTATTTAGAAAGGAGTTACTAACGTTAGAGTACGTTTGAATTCCCCCGTAACTTAACCGTAGTTCTTAACTTCTTGATATAGGTTGATGTACTATTGGGCAGCGTATACGTGTTGTGTAGCGAGTAAACGCTAAAGGTATGTGAAGCCTATCCTTTCTTTCTTTTGGCATGTCCTAGATGTAAGTATGAAACGATATGAGCTTTGGGGTAATTCTATTCATAAGTTCCGAGCATGTATTATGATTCTTATTCACTTCTTGATATTAGAATTCTTAAAATAGTCAAGCTACTGCCCTCGAGCTTTCTATATGATCGGATAGTAAATGATTCATGAAAGTTTCTATTCCTGAAAAACTCTATAATGACTAATGACCATAACTTTTATAAGCTGTCTCGTATTAATTTGATACATGGCTATGATCCCTGAGGCTTTATTTTGATATAGTTCATAATGATATTCAAATAGTACTGAGTATGACTATTATCCTGATACTCGAGCATTGATTAGTCTACTTATCTATTGAGTCTCAAAAGATGATTTATATGCATATGGTTACTCACTACTCTGCTCGTGCATACTGTTATTACATCTTTCACTGAGTCCCGGGCCAGGACACGTTCTCGTGCACAGATCCACTACATTGTTCACCGAGTCCCTCACTAGAGGGCCGGGACACGTTATATGTATATGTATATGATGATATGATGACATGATGATATGATGATATGGGGATGACGGCCAGGATGGCATATGATGACTTTATTCACCGAGTCCCTCACTAGAGGGCCGGGACACGTTATATATACATATGTACAGGATGACTATCTACTTATGTCACTCAGTCCCATAACGGGTTGGGTATGATATTGACACGCATGATTTATGTTTCAAGGGCAAGCCTTGTGGTTTTCTGGTTATTGTACTAGTTTTCTATACTCCTTATTTCAGTATGATCCTGTTTACTGTATTTCATACTTTACATGCTCAGTACATATTCCGTACTGACCCCCTTTCTTCGGGAGGCCTCTTTTCATGCATTATGGATAGTTTATGTGTGTTGTATTATGTAGAAATAGGTGAAAGTCATGAAATATTGGATGTTGGAAGTGAGCCGTATGGGCTAGGTGTGGCCGAATATGTGTGGTGTGTGTAGGAATTAAGAATCAATTTTATTTAGCATGTTTTGGTTGTTGTTGCATGAATTCCATAATGGAAATGGTGATTTAATGATTTAAATGGAAGTTGGAATCGTTGTAGGTCGTTGGAAGAAATAATGTAATTTTAATGTAGTTTTCGTATTATTGTGGTTAATGTTGTTAAAATGTGGAATGTTGGTGTAGTGTATGAATTTGGAAGGAAGAAATGTATTGTTGTAGTTTTGATTGAATTTGGAAGACCTTGGGCTATGTAGTATATTGGTTGGGCCGTTTGAACACTTTGTGGATTGGTTGAAATGTTCTTGAATCTAATTTGAATGATTTCGGACTAGTACTTGAATATGTGTGCCTTGTGTTGGTTTGAAAGTATATGGTTAATTTGAACGTAATTGGAATGTCGTCGAAATATGTAGAAAAGAGTTATGGACGTTAGAATGCCTTTTGAATTAATTGTTGATGTCGTTAGAATGGTTGTTGGTTTGGTTGTTGTTGAATTTAGCCGAGTTGAATTCTCGGGGTGTTGTATTTGCGGGGAAATCTTTGCCGAAATTTACGTAGAATTTAATGTTCGTTTGGAATTGGATGCCTAAAGGCTTATGGTTAATGTTTGGTATATTGGCGTCATGTAGATCTTGGAGCGCCCGAGACTGAAGGCTTGACTTAGCTTGAGAGCGGACGAGGTATGTAAGGCGTAACTTTTCTTCTTTGGCATGTCTTAGTGTTAAATAGGCTATGACCCGAGCCTCGGGATAATTCCACTCTTAGGATCCGAGCTTAGATACGTATTTTATTCGTTCCTAAAGACTTACTCTTCAATGTAACCAAATTAAGGTTCTTATGTTTCCAAAGATTGAATTTCAAAAGTCTTATAAAGAACTTTTGCGACAAAAAGGGTCCCGAACTTCAAACGTCCGTAACTTTCGCATACGAGCTCGGATCGCCCCGAAACCTAATAGGTAACTTCATAAGACATAACGTTCCCTCGACTCTTGTAGTCGGGCTCGGACGGGATTGGCACCCGTCCGTGGGGCCCGCGGCTTCTCTATGCTTATTTTTAATAACCTTTGGGAAAGACTTAACACTATTTTCACTTTGACTTCCGCATATGGTTTTCTTTTTTATTTAATGGGTTACGATTATGATTTTATGCATATTGTTGCTCACGACTCTGCTCGTGCATATGGTTATCACCTCGTTCACCGGATCCCGGGCCGGTTATGCTTCGTGCGCGCTATGATACATTCCGGAGTATGATGTGTTCCGGTACGCCGAGTCCCCTTTGGCCGGGTACCGTGTATATTTGGCGTTATGGGTGGTACGGCTTTATGATGTGATGTGATATGATATATCGGGTGTCGGAGATTTGAAATCTTCTGGAATATGATGTGGCGTGGCGCCAACGACAGGCGGGCGACCACCGTTCTAAGAGCCCTATGCATGATTTGTATTTTTATGAGTAAGCATTTTGATATTTTGAGTATTGCATTTACTTTCCATACTTCTGGTTTTGACTATGATCTTGTCCACTATATTTCATGCTTTGCATACTCAGTACATATCCCGTACTGACCCCCTTTCTTCGGGGGGCTGCGTTTCATGCCGCGCAGGCACAGATGCTCATTTGGATGATCCACCAGCTTAGGATTCCTGTTCAGCTGACTTGGAGCGCTCCCTTGTTCTGGAGCCTATGCTTTGATCCAGCTTTTGCTATTATATATGCATATGTATATGTTTGTTCACGGGTACGGCGGGGCCCTGTTCCCGTCATATGATTCTATCATTGTTCATAGAGGTCCGTAGACATATATGTGTGGGTTATGGGTATTCCTTTGTTCGGTTGTGTACGTGTAATTTGTGTTTTGGACGTCCCCTCAAGCTATGATATCCTTTTCGGCTTATTTGTGATATTATCTGCTGGATTATGATGGCGATATGTATATCTGTACGTTTGTGATAGCTTCGGGGCGACGTTCCACTATTCTGTATATATATTATCTGTACATGGTATAAGTTATTCGTACCCTATTTCTGATTTGGGATACTGGGTAGATACGGGTGCCCAGGTCGGGCACTAGTCGAGGCCTACGGGGTTGGATCGTGACAAAAGTGGTATCAGAGTGGTTCGTCTTCGGATTGTCTACAGACCGTGTCCGGTAGAGTCTTGTTTATGGTGTGAAGCCGGCCACACTCATAAACAGGAGGCTACGGGGCATTTAGGAATCAGTGACCCTTTTTCTGTCTTAGATCGTGCGATAGAGCCAAGTCATAGGAAATGAGATTCCTCGCACTAACCCTTGATTTCAGCAGAAGAGCGACATCGACAAAGGGAAGCGATTGACGAGATTGGAGATTATAAAGCACGCAGGTAAGTAAGGGCACGACAGGTATATGTCAAATAAGGTATTGAAGTACGAGAAATGTAGAGCCAAAATTTTAGAAAGGAAAAGTAAGCAGAAAAGCGTAACAGGTGCAGTCCAAGATGGACATACGAGGTAAAATTCCCCATTTTCATGCTATTGTCGATGCTGGGAGCCCTGTGTGGCTGTGATATGATGTGTATATATGTAAATATGTTGGCCCTGTGAGGCATGGTTGGTATTTCCTGTGTACAGGTTTGAGATAGTAAGAAATACAGAGGAGACTCTGCCGAAATTTTTCCAGGAATAAAACGAGAATGAGGTAGGGATTTGTAATATGTCGTGAAAGGTCGTGTTAATAGTAAAGACAAAATATGACTGAGTCGCAAGTACGGTGGACCTAGAAAAATAAGTTAACTACGGAATTGGCGGTAATGGTAATTAGGAGGTCGATAACGATACGGTAAAAAGAATTCGGAAAAGGGTTGGTGACATTGAGAAATGAGTTAAAAGAGGTTGGCAAATCTCGATAGAGTATTATATTAAGGTACCAACTAAATTGAGAAGCGGGGATTAATTATGACGAGTTTATGGTTAGAAAGAATAGTGATATGATTGAGACCAGAATACAAAAAAATGTGACGGATATGAATGCACTGACAAGACAGCTCGCGAGATGGTAAAGATAAGATTGACCGGAAAGGGCCAAAAAGGGGTAAGAAGTGTTACGTTACGAGATGAGTTGCGAACAGAATATTATGTGAGTATAAGGTGAGCGAAGCCTAGCGAGAAAGAGACTAAAGGATATGACACGACCCGCGTGACTAAAGTATGAAAGTGAGCTAGCGATCAAAAAAAAAAGAAGAAGTAGAAGAAAAGAAGGAGGAATTTAGGAAGTTTTCTTCGGGAAAAATACAGAATAGAGACTACGAGATAGCGGAAATGGTAGTAAGCACGATGGGAGAGGGGGTTAATTGGAAGAAAGAGACGGAAAGAAAAGCGGATAGGATAGTGGTGCAGTAATAAATAATGACATGTGTAGCCGTGAACACGAGTAATATTAGTGGCAGATCAGATTATAGAGAGACGAGTAACGAAATAGAGGGAGTACTAGGAAATGACTGGCATGATAAGGACAAACAGGGGTGAACATAATATGCTTTGAAAGTGAAAAATGGATTATGTAGGAGTAATGTTTTCCAAAATGTAGCGGTATTATAAAGCTCCTCGTGCGCAGAAAAGGAGGGACGTAGACTGGAGAAATGTGGTAAGGGGACACTAAAGGAAGCGCCCAAGATAGACGTAATTAAATGAGTACGAATATGGAAAAAAAAGGGAATAGTCATGAATTTAAAGGTGTAGTACGATGACGAGGATAATATGACAAGACCATTATTGAGACGGAATTGGTGTTCTAGGTAAGTTGAAAACTGCGATTGGGTATAGTAAGGATTAAAAGGCATAAAGCACAAAGGGATACTGCGTGCAGACGACTTCACCTTGAAAATAATGGAATCTTTAAGCGACAAAGGCGGTAGGCTTAGGGAATAGATGATGCAATATAATTTTATCAAGAACAGCGGATGGTACAGGTTGAGATAAAAATATTATTCCAAGAGAATTTTGGACACTTATCGTTGGAATATAAATGCCACCCAACTGAGAATTTGGAATAACTACGAGTGCCAGATGATTCTTGAGTTGGAATAAGAGACCTTTTTAATCCGGCGAGAGATGTGTTATGGGGGTGTTTCGAAATCTGTCCAGACTTTAATTTACTCTAAATTATGTGCTGAAGGTCGTGTGGCGAGGTTGACGCGATCATATTAACGTTAGAGCATCGAATTTCATTAGAGTTCCAAAGTTAAGCGTCTTTGGAGTGGGAGCAATTTTAGGATGGGTGACCCCCAGGAAGTTTTCTGAAAGTCGTACCAACTTGGTCGTAAGAAGCAAATGAGAGGCTAGGGTAACCTAAGGAACTATTAGAGTCTGCAGAGCGGGTAGGAACCTTAAGAGGTCATGTAGATCAAGACAGACTGAATCAGTGAAAACGGAGGAAGTGGCATTACAGCTTCAGAAACAGGGTAAGTTGAATAGTGTTGGAAATATTTTGTGAATAAGATGGTAGCATTTATGTGTACGTATGTATATGATATCCCTTATATGGCTATGGCAAACTCCAGAAATTGATGTTGTGGCGTATTGGAAGACATTTACCAGACAGGATAAGAAAGTTCAAGTGAAAGAAAATGAAAATGGCGCAAATATTATAAGGCAAGCCGACGTTGTTTTCGCTACGGATGGAGCTTGGGAAGTTCCAAGATAATGATATTTGGGAAAGAAAGAAAATAAGTAAACGGTAGGTAAGATGACCAATGTCAGAAAAAAAGAAAACAAAAGAGTGAGGCACGGCGCGATTCGGATAAAAATGCGAAGGTAAGCGTGTGAGAAAGATAGGGCGTGGTGGTACGGAACCAAAGAGGATTGTGTAGAGTGGCAGGATAGATTTGATGAGTGGAACGAAAGAACAATGACTACAACGGAAGAATGAGAAGTAAAGGAAAGGAGATTGGGCCATGCAACGGTGCTGAGGAACTTCCAACGTTCGGAAGATAAGCGCCGGGTACGGTGGAGAACATGCTAGACTTGAGAGAGATTATGGCATCCTTACGGCCCTAAAAGGCAAATTTATTAGTCTGAAGCCAGAGTTCGGAATGATCGCCAATATAAGGAAATCGGAGACACGTATACTTGTGTTATGAGAGAATTGTAAAGGAGGAAAAAAAAAATTCGCAGCCCGAAACTTTTGAATTATACGGTGAGATTTGAGGGCGAGAAGTTAAAGGAAAAGTTGGGCAGGAGCTCAAGGATTCAGCTTAAACTCAAATTACGAGCTGCCATGAGTATAGCGGTACTGTGAAGGATAGCGAAGGGTGCAGGACCATTTTGTATAGACACAACCAGTAGACTCACTAGCGACAAAAATTATGTTAAACAAGTGATTGGAATGTGAAAGAAAATGGTGACAATCACATAAGGACTAACGACGCCGACCACTGAACCGCCAGGAGCCAGTACCATAGCATATCCGAGACCATTTATTTGGTTGAAGACCATGCGCAGTTATGTGAGGAGACTTCCTAACACTCGCACATCTAAGACCTCAGACATAAGAGCTCAGTTTACAGTTAACTCCCGAAGCTCGCTCCAGAGGGGATAAAATTAGGAGTGAGTCTCGATGCTGTATGTCACCCTCAGATTGACGGACAGATCGAGCGCACTATTTAAACGCGAAGGAATATGTCACTAGTCTGCGTTATTGATTTCAGATATAGCTAAGGTGATCGTATGCCACTTGTTGAGTTCACTTGTAAAAATAGCTACCATTCGAGCGTCCAGGTAACCGCGTGAGGGTTTGTACGGCAGAAGGAGCAGGTCACAAATGGGCTGATTCGATGTGGGCGAAACTAGATCAATGGAGATAGAGATAGCTCGGTAAGTAGTTGACAAGTGAAACCCATTCGAAAGCGGTCATCAGCAGCTCGGAGGCAACAGAAGTCGTATGCAGATACTCGACGTCGACACCTAGAGTTCCAGGTCGACGATTGGGTATTTTTGGAAGTGTCACCCTTGAAGGGTGTTGTGAGATTTGTCAAAAAGAAGAGCTTAGTCCGAGGTATGTTGGATCTTATCATATCATTTGTAAAGTAGGCAAGGCTGCCTATGAGTTAGACCTACCACCCGAATTAGAGACGCGCGTCCAGTCCCCCCCCACATACCAATGTTTCGTAAAAGTATAGGCGACCCCTCCAGAGTATCTCCTATAGATGATATCCAAGCGACAGAAAAATCGTCTTACGAGAAACAACCCATGATTATTTTGGATCGTAAGCGAGAATGTTATGTATTAAGGATGTGGCTTCCGTTAAGATATGGTGACGGAACAATAATAAGGAACGGATGAAAAATGAATATCCCTATGTATTTCCTATATCTTCTAGTCGTTGGAACTCTTTAACGGGTCATGCTGAATGGGTAATGAACTGTATGTGGCAGCTATGAAAAGGATTTCCCCAAAGTACCTATAAGACCCTATACGACTAGTTTAACATTCGAGGACGAATGTTCAAAAGGGGGGGAGGATGTTATATCCCGCATTTTTGTACATTAGGACATTCTGAGCCAACCATGAAAAGTTAAGGACAAGACTAGTCCGGGATGCGAGGTTGAGCTTTTTGACCGTCGATTTTATTTTAAGACATAAGTTGCTTGTTATTTGTTGGAATGGAATATTAAGAAAAATTTGGGGTTAAAAGTGGAATTATGGAAAGTTAGATTTCATGAAAATTTGGGGCCAAAAGTGAAGTCTTGGAAGTTTTAATTCATGAAAAAGATGACCATTGGCCATGCACATGACTTGTGGGCCATGGTACATTTGGATTAATAACATGTGGATATAATAAGATGAATTAGCAAATTATTTAGTCATCTTTTCAATTCTAGAGAGATGAAGAAACATGGAGAAAAAAAAAAAAAATGCTCGGTTTGGAGCTGGCCGAATTGGCCATGAAAAATTCATCACAAAAATTATTTTCTTCTATGTTTTCTACTCTTTGAAAGGTGCTAAACAACATGAAGTAGTTGTTGAATCAAGAGAAGCCTTTGTTCTTGCAAAACCTTACCTTGGTCGAATGAAGAAGGGAAAGGAAGAAGGTGAGTTTTAATCCTCTTTTCATGCATTATGGATAGTTTATGTGTGTTGTATTATGTAGAAATAGGTGAAAGTCATGAAATATTGGATGTTGGAGGTGAGCCGTGTGGGCTAGGTGTGGCCGAATATGTGTGGTGTGTGTAGGAATTAAGAATCAATTTTATTTAGCATGTTTTGGTTGTTGTTGCATGAATTCCATAATGGAAATGGTGATTTAATGATTTAAATGGAAGTTGGAATCGTTGTAGGTCGTTGGAAGAAATAATGTAATTTTAATGTAGTTTTCATATTATTGTGGTTAATGTTGTTAAAATGTGGAATGTTGGTGTAGTGTATGAATTTGGAAGGAAGAAATGTATTGTTGTAGTTTTGATTGAATTTGGAAGACCTTGGGCTATGTAGTATATTGGTTGGGCCGTTTGAACACTTTGTGGATTGGTTGAAATGTTCTTGAATCTAATTTGAATGATTTCGGTCTAGTACTTGAATATGTGTGCCTTGTGTTGGTTTGAAAGTATATGGTTAATTTGAACGTAATTGGAATGTCTTCGAAATATGTAGAAAAGAGTTATGGACGTTAGAATGCCTTTTGAATTAATTGTTGATGTCGTTAGAATGGTTGTTGGTTTGGTTGTTGTTGAATTTAGCCGAGTTGAATTCTCGGGGTGTTGTATTTGCGGGGAAATCTTGCCGAAATTTCGTAGAATTTAATGTTCGTTTGGAATTGGATGCCTAAAGGCTTATGGTTAATGTTTGGTATATTGGCGTCATGTAGATCTTGGAGCGCCCGAGACTGAAGGCTTGACTTAGCTTGAGAGCGGACGAGGTATGTAAGGCGTAACTTTTCTTCTTTGGCATGTCTTAGTGTTAAATAGGCTATGACCCGAGCCTCGGGATAATTCCACTCTTAGGATCCGAGCTTAGATACGTATTTTATTCGTTCCTAAAGACTTACTCTTCAATGTAACAAAATTAAGGTTCTTATGTTTCCAAAGATTGAATTTCAAAAAAGTCTTATAAAGAACTTTTGCGACAAAAAGGGTCCCGAACTTCAAACGTCCGTAACTTTCGCATACGAGCTCGGATCGCCCCGAAGCCTAATAGGTAACTTCATAAGACATAACGTTCCCTCGACTCTTGTAGTCGGGCTCGGACGGGATTGGCACCCGTCCGTGGGGCCCGCGGCTTCTCTATGCTTATTTTTAATAACCTTTGGGAAAGACTTAACACTATTTTCACTTTGACTTCCGCATATGGTTTTCTTATTTATTTAATGGGTTACGATTATGATTTTATGCATATTGTTGCTCGCAACTCTGCTCGTGCATATGGTTATCACCTCGTTCACCGGATCCCGGGCCGGTTATGCTTCGTGCGCGCTATGATACATTCGGAGTATGATGTGTTCCGGTACGCCGAGTCCCCTTGGCCGGGTACCGTGTATATTTGGCGTTATGGGTGGTACGACTTTATGATGTGATGTGATATGATATATCGGGTGTCGGAGATTTGAAATCTTCTGGAATATGATGTGGCGTGGCGCCAACGACAGGCGGGCGACCACCGTTCTAAGAGCCCTATGCATGATTTGTATTTTTATGAGTAAGCATTTTGATATTTTGAGTATTGCATTTACTTTCCATACTTCTGGTTTTGACTATGATCTTGTCCACTATATTTCATGCTTTGCATACTCAGTACATATCCCGTACTGACCCCCTTTCTTCGGGGGGCTGCGTTTCATGCCGCGGCAGTACGTATGCTCATTTGGATGATCCACCGACTTAGGATTCTGTTCACCGACTTGGAGCGCTCCCTTGTTCGGGAGCCTATGCTTTGATCCAAGTTTTTGCTATTATATATGCATATGTATATGTTTGTTCATAGATGTACGGCGGGGCCCTGTCCCGTCATATGATTCTGTCATTGTTCTTAGAGGTCTGTAGACATATATGTGTGGGTTATGGGTATTCACTGTTCAGTTGTGTCTGTGTAATTTGTGTTTTGGACGTCCCCTCATGCTATGATAGCCTTTTCGGCTTATTTGTGATATTATCTACTGGATTATGACAACGATATGTATATCTGTACGTTTGTGGCAGCTTCGAGGCGACGTTCCACTATTCTGTATATATATTATCTGTACATGGTATAAGTTATTCGTACCCTATTTCTGATTTGGGATACTGGGTAGATACGGGTGCCCAGGTCGGGCACTAATCGCGGCCTACGGGGTTGGGTCGTGACACTCGTATACGACAATTCCTTAACATTATTATTATCTCTCATAACAAGAATATGCTCAAAACGTACTAATAATTATAACTCAAGTTAGTTCACAACTCAAAATATCATCAAATGCATATTTGAACTTTTCCTCCAATTTTCTTCTCCTCAAATCTTTACATAATTACCAAACAAACTCATAAACATGAAACTAATATGAAATCTTACCTCAAAATTCTTGAACACTTCAATTCCATGGTTTCTCCACCTTAAAAATACTCACCCAAACGATATGGCCTGGCTGACCATAGGTATTGCAAACATCCTAACCTAAGCGGCATGGTCTAGAATGTGGCTTACCACATTGATTACACCATGGTAAGGGCAGTCTCATCTGACCGGATTCACCACTATACTGGGAACCTGAAACTCTAGAGCTCTGACCCGGTCCGAAATAATTAGAATAATCAAATCTCTTGCTGACCAATCGAGGAGGTGCACTAGCCACTGAATGGCCCGAGTGCCTAGAATGTTTCTGCCTCTGACTCCCCCTCCGAACACACTGGCGGCACCTGAAGATCTAGCCTTCTTACTATAACCTCTCTTAGAATCACGCTCAACTCTTTGCGGCTGCTGCTGTTCTTCCAAATTCTGGGCTTGGGCCTGAATACGAGAGATATCCATTCCTTCATGGAGTGAGGCTGCCAAGCACTCCTTAATCAAATGTGGCCCCAACCTACTCACAAACCGATGTACACGGTCTCCCATATCAGCTACCCAGGCTGGGGCATACCTTGCCAAGGAATTAAAGCGAAGACTGTACTCTCGAGCACTCATATTCCCTTGCCTAAGATTCAAAAACTCATCAGCTCTGGCTCGTCGAACCTCTGGTGGAAAATAATATCGGAGAAAGGCATCTACGAACTCTTGCCATATCGGGGGAGGTGCATTGACTCCTTTAGAAGACATCCAAACCGTATACCAATGAACTGCAACATCCCGTAATCTATAGGAGGCCAACTCTATCGACTCCACATCCGAAGCATGTATTATCCGCAAGATTCTGGATATTTCGTCTATAAAGCTCTGCGGGTCCTCATCCGATTTTGACCTAAAAAAATTTGAAGGGTTCAAACTAATGAAATCACAGGCTCTCACACTGATAGCTCTGTCACCATGTCCCATACTTTGCCGCTAGGCCTGAGCGGCGACTAACTGAGTCAGCAAAAGGATGGCCTATTTCATCTCCTGGCCTGTGGCATCTGGTGGAGGAACTGGGGGTATTGGAGCTGGAGTTGACGCCCCTTCATGTTCCTCCGAAATGGGTGGATTATGAGAAGTCCGGGGTGGAACCTCATTGTGGAACTCACCCTCCTTCATATCTGCCGGTGGCTCCCATTTAGTCCGCCTTCCGACTACTATTTTGCCTTTCTGGGCTGCTGTAGCTTTTCTCTTCACAGGCATCGCTAAAATCATAACACACGATTAGGAAAAAAGTGAATCATGATAACATAGCTCTATCGCACCATCTAGGATGAGAAAGAAAGGTCAATCATTCCTAAATGCCCCGCAGCCTCCTGTCCATAAGTGTGGCACGCTTCGCACCTATAAACAAGACTCTACTGGACACGGCTAGTAGACATACACTAGGACGAATTGCTCTGATATCACTTTTGTCACGACCCAACCAGAGGGCCATGACGGGCACCCGGAGCTAACCTACCGAGCACTTAAGAACATACATCTTATAATCTTTTCTAGGTGGACCACAAGCTAACTCATAGGCGTCATATTTTGTAAAGGCATATATCACAAGATAATGACACATCTCTATATAATCCACAACTATGCCCACACACATAAGTCAACAATGCTGCCAAAATATTATACAAAAATACGAGCTAATAACGATATGGGACTTCTAGCAACACACATCTGTCTACGAGCCTCTATATAGAATACAAGAATACATAAAGATGGGGCAGGACTCTGCCATGCCCAAGTATATACACAAAAGAGTAATACCAATAAATTGCAGCTCCGAAGCAAATAGAGCGCTCCTGAAACTCCGCTGACAAAGCTCCTAAGGATCTGACCAGCCTCCCTGCTTTCCTGCGGGCATGAACGCAGCGTCCACAAGAAAAGACGTCAGTACGAATAATGTACTGAGTATGTAAGGTATGAGTAACCACATAATGAAAGTATGAAGACAACATAATATAAAAAAGATCAACCTGTGCCTCTGAATGCCTTTTTAAGGCGGATGTCATGCATGCTTGGCTTTAAAAAAAGACTTTTTCATATATACATATATAAAGTATCCTGCCCGGCCGGTATATATATATATATATATATATATATATATATAGTATCATGCCCGACCACTAAGGGTCGGTTACATATATAATATCATGCCCGATCACTAAGGGTCGGTTATATATATAGTATCATGCCCGGCCATGTAGGCGCGGTATTATAAAAGTTACATATATAAATACATATAGCATGCATGAGAGCCCAATTAAACATTTCTACTCTATCGGAGTGACGTAAGGTCGGTGACCTCCGATTTATATTACGGAGCAATCATTGTTACTAGATCTCACCTTAAAGGAACAATTATCATAAGGTGAGATCAACAACAATGAATAAAATCAAGAAAATCATGAAATAAGGTTAATAATCTCATAATGGCATCAAAACCATAAGGTATGGAATCTCTTGAATGGGATCCTCATCATCATCATTATCATCTTAGAAAATATATATCTTTAGTATCATAAGAACTTTGAGAATCATGAACTTCAAGCTTTTGAGAATAAGGATGTTATGGAAAAAATGTCTGGGTGCATAAGAAGAGAATCATGCCTTTAGAAAGAAAGGGTCTAGTCTTAAAATACCTTTTCGGTCTTCTTAACCACTTAACGCTTATCCTACCAAGCTCGTAAATCTCAAAATTCAAGAACACTTCAATTCCATGGCTTCTCCACCTTAAAAGTACTCACCCAAACATCTTCAAGAAGAGGAGACAAGTGTAGACCTCACTTGGAACCCTTAACCACTTTAATCTTCACATTGATCCTTGGTTTGGGCTTGGAAATATTTTGGAATATATTTGGAGAAGTTTCTAGGACTTCCTATGACTTGAGGCTATGTTAAAAATAAAATAAAAATGACCAGAATTATCATATATACTTGTAGGAATATATGTGCATGTTGTGGAAGTTGGAGGAATGTTCTAGAGGATTTGGGATAAGTTTAGGGGGCTTTAGATATTGGATGAATGTTGTGGGAAGTTCTAGAGAGGTGTGGAGATAAGAAATGGTGAAAAATTAAATGATTTAGGTGACTTAAGGAGTAGATATTGTAGTCCAATTCGGTTTGGGGCTAATGGGCCGACATTGGTGGGCTTTTAAATGATTTCTAGAATTTCTGCATAGGTTCGCAGGCTTCTAGCAGTCCATTTTAAAATGCCCATAACTGCCAACTCTGATGTCGTATTGATGTATGGTTTGTTGCGTTGAAAACTACACTTGACGAACTTCATTTTAGGCCATTGAAACACCTCAAAACTCCTAATATACCAGGAGATATACCTCTCTGGAGTTGACTCGAAATTTTTGTCAAAAATTCTGCCAAAATTTTCCCAAATTTTTGACAAACTTATTTTCTTTGATTTGCTTGATCCCGGAACCTTTAGACACTTGCTTAATACTTGTTAATAGTATGCCTTATCCTTATAAGGCTCCGATCTTACGTTAGTTTAATCACGACGTAAACGACGTGAAAATTTTCGAGGAGTGACATCCCCCCCCCCCAAAAAAAAAAAACATTCGTCCTCGAGTGTTAAACTCTTAGTGAAGTTTTCGTTAAAGCTTCCTCTGTACAATTCTTTCCGTTTCTGTGATCTTTGGAATGTTGTATCTACACAACTAGCTCACTTGGCTATTTCACTTAACTTTTATCTTAGTCTACTATCTACTTCGAATACCATCATACTCAATCCTTCTCTGCTTCTTCTTTTCTGAACTTCCTATTACACACTTATCTTGAAATTATGAGTAATTTCCTCCTTAGTGTGCTCCCGTTCAGTCTTTGCTTAGCCATGCACATGACTGACTCATGCATATGACTGACTGATTATGCTTATCCTCATATCGTTCTTACATCTTATCGGCTCGCTAGTGTAATATCCCATTGAGTTAGTTTCCAATTCCTTTATTATCAGATTTCCATCTTTAAACAAGGCCTACTTTTGATCCAATACTTGTTTGTCTCATCTTCCCCCTCAGGGTGTTAGCCCATTATTCAATATTTAACATCCCATTAGTTCTCCTTTTTCTTGCAACTACATACTCTGAGCACTTTTGTCATGGCCCAATCGGAGGGTCATGACGGGCACCCGAAGGTGACCTACGGAGCACCTCTGAACATACAGCTCACAATTATTTTTAGGTGGGCCACAAAGGTAGCTCATGGATATCATAATTTGTAAAGGTTCATTTATCACAAAATAACGGCACAGCTCTATATAATCGTCAATAACTATGCCTATCGTCACAGCCGACAAGGCTACCATAATATTATACAACAATATGAACTGATAAGGTTATGAAACATCTGGCAACATACATCTGTCTACGAGCCTCTATATAGAATACAGGAATCCATAAAAACGGGGCAGGACTCCACCATACCGAAGTATATACACAAAAGAGTAATACCAATAAACAGCAGCTCCGAAGCAAATAGAGCGCTCCTGAAACTCTGTTGATGAAGCTCCTAAGGATCTGATCCGCCTCCCTGCTTTCCGCTGAATGCCTTTTTAAGGCGGATGTCATGCATGCTTGGCTTTTAAGAAAAAGACTTTTTCATATGTAAAGTATCCTACCAGGCCACTGAGGCTCAGTTATATATATATATATATATATATATAGTATCATGCCCGGCCACTAAGGGTCGGTTATGTATATAGTATCATGCCCGGCCATGTAGGCGCGGTTATATATAATATCATGCCCGGCCATGTAGGCGCGGTATTATAAAAGTTACATATATAAATACATATAGCATGCATGAGAGCCCAATTAAACATTTCTACTCTATCGGAGTGACGTAAGGTCGGTAACCTTCGGTTTATTTTATAGAGCAATCATCATAGCTATATCTCACCTTGAAGGAACAATTATCATATGGTGAGATCAACAACAATGAATAAAATCAAGAAATTAATGAAATAAACTCAATAATCTCATAATAGCATCAAGACTGTAAACTTTGGAATCTCTAGCAATGAGACCATCATCATCATCATTGTCATCATAGAAAACATCTATCTTTAGTATCATAAGAACTTCGAGAATCATGAACTTCTAGCTTTTTGGGAAATAAGTATATTATGGGAAACATGTATGGGTTCATAAGAAAAGAATCATGTCTTTAGAAAGAAATGTACTAGCCTTAATATACCTTTTTGGTCTCCTTAACTACTTAACGCTTATCCTCCCAAGCTCGTAAATCTGCATTCAAGAGAATTCATATTATTACTAGGCTTATTGTCATATGCTTACCTTAAACCTTCAAATTAAACCCCTTTAGAATTTGCCGAAATTCGGGCAGCATCTCCCCTATGTCTTCTACTCCCTCCAATCTTCAAAACAACTTCCAAAGCACATAATCAGAAGATTACATTCAAACTATACTCAATTCAATCCCAAACTTCTTTTCATAATCAATCCATAACAACAACTTCATACAACCCCTTATACACTCCTATACGACAATTACTTAACATCATTATTATCTCTCATAACAAGATTATGCTCAAAACATACTAATAATAGTCTTAACAAGTGTTAAGCAAGTGTCTAAAGGTTCCGGAATCAAGCAAATCGAAGAAAATAAGTTTATCAAAAATTTGGCAGAATTTTGGATAGAAATTTTAGGTCAAATTCAGAGAGGTATATTTCCTGGTATAGTAGGCATTTTGAGGTGTTTCAAGAGCCTAAAATGAAGTTCATCGAGTGTAATTTCCAACGCAACAAACATTTTGTCAATAAGACATTGGAGTAGGGAGTTATGGGCATTTTAAAATGGACTGCTAGAAGCCCGTGAACCTGCGCGGAAATTCTAAAAATCATTTAAAAGCCCACCAATTTCGGCCTATTAGTCCCAACCGAATTGGACTACTATATATACCCCTTCAGTCACCTAAATCACTTAATTTTTCACCATTTCTCATCTCCACACCTCTCTAGAACTTCCCATAACATTCATCCAATATCTAAATCCCCCTAAACATATCCCAAATCCTCTAGAATATTCCTCCAACTTCCACAACATGCACATATATTCCTACAAGTCTATATTGCGCCTGTATAGCCGGGCAAGATACTATATATATAACCGACCCTTAGTGGCCGGGCATGATACTTTATAACTAAGCCTCAGTGGCCGGGCAGGATACTTTATAACTAAGCCTCAGTGGCCGGGCAGGATACTTTATATATGTATATATCATAAAGTCTTTTTTTAAAGCCAAGCATGCGTGACATCCTCCTTAAAAATGCATTCAGAGGCACAGGTTGATCTCTTCTACATTATGCTACCTTTATACTTTTATTATGTGGTTACTCATGCCTTACATACTCAGTACATTATTTGTACTGACGTCCTTTCTTGTGGACGTTGCGTTCATACTCGCAGGAAAGCAGGGAGGCGGGATAGATCCTTAGGAGCTTCATCAGCGGAGCTTCAGGAGCGCTCCATTTGCTTTGAAGCTGCAATTTATTGGTATTACTCTTTCGTGTATATACTTGGGCATAGCGAAGTCCTGCCCCGTCTTTATGTATTCCTGTATTCTATATAGAGGCTCATAGACAGATGTGTGTTGCCAGAAGTCCCATATCGTTATCAGCTCGTATTGTTGTATAATATTTTGGCAGCCTTGTTGACTTATGTGTATGGTCATAGTTGTGGATGATTACATAGAAATGTGCCATTATCTTGTGATATATGCCTTTACAGAATATAACGCCCATAAGTTAGCATGTGGTCCACCTAGAAAAGATTATGAGATGTATGTTCTTAGGTGCTCAATAGGTTAGCTTTGGGTGCCCGTCATGGCCCTTTGTTTAAGTCGTGACAAAAGTGGTATCAGAGCAGTTCGTCCTAGGATATCTCTACGAGCTGTGTCCAGTAGAGTCTTGTTTATGGGTGTAAAGTGTGCCACACTTATAAACAAGAGGCTGTGGGGCATTTAGGAATGATTGAACTTTCTTTCTCATCCTAGATCGTGCGATAGAGCTATGTTATTAGGATTCCTTTTTTTCCTAATCGTGTGTTATGATTTCAGCGATGCCTGTGAAGAGAAAGCTACAATGGCCTAGAAGGGCAAAACAGTAGCCGGAAGGCAGACTGAATAGAAGCCATCAGCAGATATGGAGGAGGGTGAGTTCCACAATGAGGTTTCACCCCGGACTTCTCATACTCCACTCGTTTCGGAGGAGTATGAAGGGGCCTCAACTCCAGCTCCAATACCCCCAGTTCCTCTACCAGATACCACATGTCAGGAAATGAAACAGGCCATCCTTTTGTTGACTCAGTTAGTCGCCGCTCAGGCCCAGCGAAAAAGTAGGGGACATGGTGACAGAGTTGTCAGTGCGAGAGCCTGTGATTTTATTAGTTTGAACCCTCCGGAGTTTTTTGCGTCAAAATCGGATGAGGACCCGTAGAGCTTTATAGATGAAATATCCAGAACCTTGTGGATAATACACACTTCAGATGTGGAGTCGGTAGAGTTGGTCTCCTATAGAGTCGCTAAAGTCCTATAGCCAAGATCTACATTTGTGAAGTTGTTAGGCTACATAGGGTCCTTATTTCCATCATGTCCGATAGGGGCAAAACATTGATATCTTGGTTTTAGAAGCAATTTCATGGGGAATTAGGTACTAGGTTGGACCTTAGTACAACTTTCTACCCTTAGACTGACAGGCAGTCCGAGCGGACTATTCAGGATCTTGAGGATATGCTCCGGGCTTGTGTGATAGATTTTGGTGGCCATTGGGATCAGTTCTTACCATTGGCAGAGTTTGCTTATTACAATAGTTACCACTCGAGCATCGACATGGCTCTATATGAGGCGTTGTATGGGAGGAGATGTAGGTCTCCTATTAGTTGGTTCGATGCATTTTAGGTAAGACCTTAGACTACAGACCTTCTGAGAGATTCCTTAGAGAAGGTGACAGTAATTCAAGCTAAGCTTTTGGCAGCACAGAGTAGGCAAAAGAAGTATGCGAATCGAAAGGTCCGAGATCTTGAGTTTAGGGAGGAAGAGCGAGTGTTGTTAAAAGTCTTACCCATGAAGGGAGTAATGAGGTTTGGGAAGAGGGGAAAGCTTAGCCTGAGATTCATTGGGCCATTTGATATTCTCAAGCGTTCATCCGGTATTTCACGTTTCGATGTTGAAGAGGTATCATAGCGATGGTTCGTACATAATCCATTGGGATTCAGTTTTGCTAGATGAGAACTTGACGTATGAGAAAGAGCCTGTTGCTGTCTTAGATAGAGACGTTCGTAAGTTGAGGTCGAAGGAAATAGCCTGCGAGAAGGTTCAGTGGAAAAATTGCCCAGTTGAAGAAGCTGCTTGGAAAATAGAATCAGATACGCGTAGCAAGTATCCTCAGCTTTTCACTGAGACATGTACCTTTTCCTAGATTCCTCATCCTTGTCTGTTTGGGGATGAGCGGTGTTTTAATTGGTATCTGATGTAACGAACCTCCCGGTCGTTATGAAAAATCTAGGATCACCCTGCCAAATAAAACCCCTCCAAGGGTAGAACGAGCTAATAGAAACTCAAATGCAGAAGTCTAAGACTGAAAACTTGACTTGTTTGTAACTATTGTTTCAGTGTGTGGAGTACATTGGGGGGTGACGTAGGAAATTTGACCTACTTTGGGGATTCCGAGGCCATGGGTGAGTTTGCATGATGTTTTATATTAATGTGCATGTTTAGGTTTTGTTTGTGAGGCCTCGAATGAAGTGTTGCATGGTAGAGTGAAAAACTGTGAAAATTTGTGAGCCTACTGGCTCAGTGGTACAGCTTCAGTGGAAGAAGCACCACTACGGTGGGGCTACTGTAGTAGCGGGCTTCTTGCCGCCACGGTCAGCTGGGAAATTTGGTGTCCGCTATGGCGGGCACTGGACAGCTGTAGAGGGACAGCTGTAGCGGGACCAGGCTCGCCCCAGTAGAGGGACGATTTTGGTGTGGTCAGCTACGGCGGGCACTTTCCCACTATAACAGGACTACTGCAGTGACAGTTGGACCGCTGCAGTGGTCTACAGGAACAGAATCCCGAGTTTTAAACACTTAGTTCCGAATTCTTTATTCATAAAACTCCAAAATAGTTTCCAAGGAACACCTAGGGCGAAACTCTAAGCTAGGGAAAGAAGATTCTTGAGAGGCATGTCTCAACCATTCCTTCTTTCATTACTCGTTCATCTCTAAGATTATCATCCTTTTTGTGGGTCTACAATGGTGAATTGGGAATAGTAACCCTAGAACTTAATAGACTTTCAATAGTTGGTGGGTTATGAATGTTGTTGTGTGATTATCATCTAAACGCTTGGGTTATCACTTTCTAATCAAGAATTGAACTGTTAGATACATAAACTAAGTGAATTGAGACTTAGGGTTTCATAAAAATGGTAGCTTGACCATAGAAACTGCTTATAAGAGATAATTTGATTAAATAGCCTTATGAATTGATAGCTTGTGACTGCTAAGGTCAATGTTAGGGTGATTTACGCCTAGTAATCATTCACCCATGAGAAAAGGGATGAGGTGGAAGGGTGTTCATTGTATTGATATTGTTGAGTAGACTCATCGTGATTTCTTTAGCATCTTAATTGCTAGACTTTGAGCGTTCTGAGGCATTACAGAAGGGAAGGGTTATAGTGGAGTAATCTGCATTGTTCCAGCTGTACAGTTGAGGTAGGTTACGGTCTACTTGAGTAAGACTTTGATTAGTTGATTGTATGTTTTGTGAAATTGATAGGAGAAAGCATGTCTAGTCTTCAAGCATAATGTTTATGGTTGAAATTCCTATATGCTATTGATTGAATGATTATATGGGCTTAGTGCCATCATTCGATATGTTTTGACCTACAAGTTGGTGAGATATATGGTGAGAAGTTAATATGATCTTCTTAGTGAAATTAAGGTACAAGTTGATAAATCGATTATTGAAGCCAATGAGACAAATAATATGTATAGCTATGAAAAGGCACATTTGACCGGGGGTGAGGATGTGACCTATATATATAAACAGCATATTTGACCGGGGGTGAGGATGTGACCTATATGTATAAAAATGTATATTTGACCGGGGGTGAGGATGTGGCCTAGTTGTGAGCTCGGGTCTGATGAGTGAATTCGAAACGAGGGTACATGGACACCATGGCTCCCCTGTAGGTCATGACTATTGGGAAATGACACCAATTAGCATGTGTGTACACGAGTGGTCAGTGACTGATTTTTAGAATGATGTTGATGGACTTATTTCCATTGTTTGCTTTCGTTGACTTGATTTTAATATCATTGGGTGACTTGATTGTTAATATCATTGGTTGACTTGTTGTTGGGCTATGTGATTATGTGTTATTGATTGGCCTGTCTATTTTATTGATTTTATGATTCATGCTTAATATTAATCTTGGTCGGCCTATGATATCTACCGGTACATAGTATTTGTACTTATACTACCTTGTTGCATTCTTTTGAGTACAGATTGTGTCCAGAGACTGCTACCCGACCTCATATTTAGCGTTGAGGCCATTTTCTGATAGATTTAGGGTGAGCTTCTATCCATGCCAGGCCGCCCGAAGATCTTCTTTTCCTAATGTCTATCTCCATTCCAGACATTGATGGTTATTTATTTTAGATATTATACATTCCTTAGACATGTTTTGGATTAGAGTCCTTGTACGGCGACTTTCGAATTTTGGGGTTGTTATAGTTAGGACTTTCGCATTTATGTTATTATTTTATGGCATGACTACTTATTAGTTTATCTTGTGCTTAACTGTTATGAATTGGTTAAATAAAAATGGACTTAAATGAGTAGATGGTTAGGCGTATTGGTTTGCCCACTAGGAGTTAGTGTGGGTGCCAGCCATGGCGGGTTGGGTCGTGACACTGATGTATGTTTAGTATAGGACTGCATTATAGCTAATGTATAACAGTTGACATCCAACACTATTTAAAGATAAGTGTTAGATGTAAACTATACATGGGAACCCATGCATCACTTAGTATATATCCATAAGAGAAATAGGCCCCCCAACACCTTAAGACTTGAATCATATAGCATAGGGGTAAGGTTTATGCCCCCACAGCCTTCTGTAACGACCCGTTTGGTCGTTACGGCTATTTTGACCCCATTGATCCTTTCTGAGCTTTATCAACGTATATTTGACCCGCGGAGATGAGTGGTACGATTTTCGAGGTCATCGGATACATAGGTTAGTTTTTGTGAAATTAGACTTACAGTGAAAAATGTTTGACTCGAAGTTAACTTTTGGATAAACACACCTTTATCGAAAATCTATCGATTCTGAGAAGTCTGGATGGTCATTTAGAACTCGTGTGTATATTCGATTTGGGTCCCAGTGCACTCGGGTGCATTTTGGGACTTGAGTTGGAAAGTTAGTTTTTAGGTATCGGGGGTTGACTGGGTCAACAAGACCCGATGGGAATTCCAAGGCCACGAGTGCATTCATAGCACTTTTTTATGTAAAGTTGCATATTTTATTTGTGAACAGATGGTCTCGGATGATAGTCGAGATTTCGGGTTGAGTTTATGAAAGTTGGGAATATTGCTGGTTCTGGTGAGCCACTATGGCGACACCAGTACTGCGACAGCGGTGCCGCTCTAGCGGTGTGTTATGTTTCTTGAGGGATCACCGAAGCAGTCCCAGTAGCACTAAAGCAGGACCGCTACAGCTGTCAAGGGAGCGTAGAAGCGGGTGACGGGCAGTTTTTGCATATAATTTCTTGTAAAATCCTTAAGTCCTCATTCATTTCCCTATTCGGCCTAAGAGCATTTTGGGAGCCTTTCTAGATATTCTTGGGGAAAACTCTCTGAGGTAAGTCCACATAACACCATTCCTTAATCATGATTCATTATTCCACCTAGTTTAACATTAATTCATGCTAGAATCTCCTAAAATCATGAGAACTAAGTGGGTTTTGGGGTTTCCTTCTCTAATGGACTTGTGATTATAAAACCTTGATTTATTGGTGGATTTAGCTTGATTAAGCATGGAATTGATGGGTAATGACTATTTTAACTTGAATCCTCCATTTCTAGTGCCTAATTTGTGAAATCAAAGTTAGGGTTTATACCCAAAATTGGGGGTTTCTTCTAGAATCCAAATTTCTCTAATCTATGAGTTAAATTGACTAATTGTTGATGGGAATTGATCACCTAGAGTACAAATTTCATGATTGACCTTCGAATTCCCTCACTTTCTCCATTCCATGAATTAGGGTTTGGGACATAATTAGGAATATGGGTATTTGGGTATTTTTTCTTGATTCTAATCTCATATTCGAAAATGGCTAGACTTTCATTACTTTGAGGCTCTACGAAAGGTAAAGGCTCATAATTGAAATTTCGAGGTTATTGTTCGGCCTTTCAGGTAGGTTGCGGATTACCTTATGTTGAGAATTTGATTAACGAAGCGTATGTTTAGATGATATTGTCGGAGAATCCATGTAAACCTTCAGTTATGATGATTGGATGGATATTGCCTTAGGTTGGGCCTTGCGGTATAATTTGGGGGCTAGCCACCCCCTTGCGCTGTTAACTTATCTGTTCTATGTACTTGTTGGCTCGTCGCCACGTTGAGATATATGATATTGGTGATTGGTTATATATCTTGATTATGATATTGTGGTACCTTATTTCGTTGATATTAAGATTAGAATTGTGAATCTGTTGTGTCTTATTGTGTAGCCTTATTGATAATATTACTTGTGTGGCATTGTTTGGGATTGATTTGGTTTATTGATATTACACTTGCATTGTATTCATACTCATTTCCATGATATATCGATATTGCCTTGATATGGTACTGATGATGGGAAATGAGAAGGAAATAAAGAAGCATTAAGACATATTGATACAAGTCACCTCTGGGTTGTGTTGCGGAGTGACCGTTATTCTTTCGATACATATTATATATTAATTCATCTCTAGGATGTGTGCAGAGTGGCTAGTACGGAAACACTTATCTATCTGACCCATATTGGATATTGAGTCATCTCTGGGTTGTGTGCAGAGCGACTGGTATTGCACGTTGAGTCATCTCCAGGCTGTGTGCGGAGTGATAGGTACATGGACTTCGTGGATCCCCCATGGGTTGTGCTACCAAGAGATGATGTTCCGTCATCGGAGTACATGTGTACAAGTATATGCATTGCATACATATCATATACATCTTGCATTGCATCTTATCATCTCTCTTGTTTGATTATGATATGGACTTGTGATCGAAATCTGAGTGTCATAAACCAAACAGCCATGAGTGGCACCCACCTAAATCCCTTAGTGGGCGAACCATCTACTTAACCAACCATCCAAACCATTCTCAAATTACCTAGCCAAATTAAAGCTTCCAAGGATATAACAAATAATAAAATCTCCAAATATCTAGTCATGCCATAAATAAATAACATCTGCGGAAGTCTAAACTATTACAACCTCAAAATCTGAAAGTCATCCTACAAGGACTCTAACATAACTGTCTAATAAAGAAATAATGTCTAACAATAACATAAATACCTGAAATGAAATAGACATCTAGAATAGAAAATATCTTCAGGCGGCCTGGAATGGAGAATAGTCACCCTTAAATGTATCGGAATCTGGCCTCGCCCTAAATATGAGGTCTCGTAGAAGTCTCTGGATCACAATCTGCACCTAAAAGAATGCAGTAAGGTAGTATCAATACAACCACTATGTACTGGCAGATATCGTAGGCCAACTAAGATTAATCAATAAAATAGACAGATAGGCACAACAGCACCTAATCTCAAGAACTATCAACAGAAATCATCCAATACCAAAATATCAGCCAACACTGGAATAAGGTAAATCCATACAAATAGAAATCAACAAGAGTAATTGAACCCATCTAATCACCAAACACAATCGCAAGTCCTAAATTATCTCAACTCTATCACATATCTGTACGCACATGCTAAATGGTAGTGTTTGACCCATTAGCCATGACCTGCAGGGGACCCATGGTGTCCATGTACCCTCGCTCCGAAATCTTACCTTGGATCACGAGCCTTTAACTTAGGACACATCCTCACCCCCTATCAAATGTACCTTTTTATATTTATAATATCTTCCTCATCACAATGTATTTCTGTTCCAAAAACAAACAAGGAATGGGAACAATCAATAAATCGATATCTGGGAACACAAGTCACCACGTCACAAGTCATATCAAGACTCAACAATAAATAACATGAATAAGGAAATTCTCCAAGTCAACAAGAAGAGTATATATGAGCTCCTACTTTATCTGGGACAATCCGGGTTAGCTATGATAAGTTAGGGACAAGACCATTCCGGGATACGAAGTCGAGACTTTTGACCTTCGATTTTGTTTTAAGACATAAGTTGTTCATGAATTTGTTGGCATGGAACATTTAGGAAAATTTGGGGCTAAAAGTGAATTAGTGGAAAGTTGGCAAATCATGAATTATTGGCCATTTGGCCGTGTGGCTTTGGATGGTCCCCACACATTTTGTGGCCAAATTTAATTGGTCCAACCCATGTGTGGGCCATGGACACTTGTGTAATTCATATATGAGCACAAAAGATGACTAATAAGTCATCTTTTTACCATTCCACACTTAGAAAAAAAAATCAAGAACTTGGAGAAGAACAACACCAACCATTCGGCCAAGAGGGGAAAATTCAAGACCAAGAATTAGCCATCACAAAATTATTTCTTCCTAGCAAACCCACTAATTGAAGGGTCCTTGTTAACGTGGAGTTGTTGTTTGAGGCAACAAACCGCTCGTTTTCATCCTTGCTAACCCTAGCCAAGTTGTGAAGTTGAGAAGAAAGGTAAGGTTTAATCTTGTTTTTATGTGTTATGAATGATGTGTGCATGTTGTAGTAGATGAAAATGGATGAAACTCATGAAATATGGCATGTTGGAGTTGAGGCCGTGTGCATGGCTTGTAGCCGTGTGGATGTGTGTGTTGTGTTGAAGTGATGAATTAATTCTATGTAGCATGTTTAGTTGTGTAGTGTGAAGAAATGGATGGGAATCATCAATATGTGTATGTGTAGTGTTGGCCGAATATAGGTCATGTCATATGACAAGAATGGATCAATTCTATTTAGTATTTTGATTGTTGTCGTTATGAATTCTATGTTGACGATAAGAGTTTAATGACTCAAGTTGATGTTGTAATTGTTATGGGCTGATTTGGAGGTTAATGTGCATTTAATGTAATTCCTATATTTATGAGAATGACATTGTTAGAGTGTGGATTGTTGGTGCAAATCATGATTCGGAAGTGAGGAATGTGTTATGGTTGAGGTTCTCGGGTTTGGGACAGTTTTCGGGTAAGTTGGAGCATTGTCGGGTTATTTGAAATATTGTGTGAATTGTTTAAAGAGTTCTTGAATATTGTTTGAATGGTTTCGGATTAGAAATTGAATATGTGAGCCTTAGTGTTAGTGATTATATATTGGTTTGTATGTATGTAGTTGTAGTGGACATAATTGGAATGTTGTCGGAATATGTGGGAAAGAATTATTAATGTTCGAATACGTTTCGGATTGATTGTTGATGTTGTTAGAATGATTGTTGGTGTTGTTGTTGATGAATTTGGCCGAGTTGAATTCTCGGGGTTGTTGCATTTACAGGGGAAATGCTGCCCAAATTTCCGTAGAATTAAGTGCTAGTTTGGAAATGAACTCCTAAATGCCTATAGTAACATTGGTATTTATTGATGTTATGTAGATCTTGGGGAGTCCGAGACATAGGTTTGATTTGGACTAGCTTTGAGAGCGAACGAGGTATGTAAAGCTTAACCCTTCCTTCTCTTGGCATGCCTTAGTTGTAAATAGGCTATGACACGAGCCTCGAGGAAATTCTATTCTTGCGATCCGAGTATGCCTACGATTCGTATTTGCATTTTATCTTTGACATTCGTAATGTGATGGAATAATGGCCCTTATGTCTTTGGAATAATTGGTTTTCAAATGTTGCACAAAAGTTTTGTTCTTAAAAAGTTCTACGTCGAAAAAGGGCCGTAACTTTCGTAGACGTAACCGGATCGCCTCGATATGTTGTAGGAGGTTTTATAGCATATGATGACTATGTTTTCCATAGGCGGGCCCGGCTTGGGTCGACACCCGTCCGTGGGTCCCGCGACTTTCCTTTTATATATTTCGATGATCTTTGAAAGAACTTAGTATGGCTATCATGACCCCCGAGTATGATCACTTACTTATCCGAAAGAACGAGTTTGATATGACTATTATTTTTATGCAATGATTTTGATACGTAACTATGATTTCTAAATTTCTATTTGATATGTTCCCGAGAGACATTCGGAAGAAACTTGATTTGACTATGGTCTTGGTTTTGAAATAATAGTTCGCTTTGATTATTCTATTGAGTCTGTAATAATGATTTTTATGCATATGGTTACTCACGACTCTGCTCGTGCATTCTGTTGTTATATCTTTCGCCGAGTCCCGGGCCGGTTATGTTATCGTGCGCACTATGTGATATTCTGGAGTATGATGTGTCCGGTTCGCCGAGCCCCTCTGCTATAGGGCCGGGTACCGTGTATATTTAGTGTTATGATGTGTCCGGTTCGCCGAGCCCCTCCGCTATAGGGCCGGGTACCGTGTATATGTGATATGTGATATGTCGGGTTTCGGAGATATGAAATCTTCTGGAGTATGATGTGTTATGGCGCCATCGACGGGCGGGCGACCATATTTTCTGAGCCCCATGCATGATTCGTATTTTTAAAAATAAACATTTTGGTATTTTGGATATTGCACTTACTTTCTGTACTTCTGTTCGATTATGACTCAGTTCTGTATACTGTATTTGTTGCTTTGCATACTCAGTACATATTTTGTACTGACCCCCTGTCTCCGGGGGCTGCGTTTCATGCCCGCAGGTACAGACGCACATTTCGGTGATCCGCCAGTCTAGGACACCTATTCTGCTGTTTGGAGTGCTCCCTTTATTTCGGAGCCCACATTTTGGTATATATTCATCCGTTGCATATGTATTTGTTTGTTCAGGGGTACGGCGGGGCCCTGTCCCGTCATATGATTCTGTTGTTCTGTTTAGAGGTCTGTAGACGTACATGTGGGTTGTGCCTATTTTTGTACAGGTGTGTTCGTATGTTATATGTTCTGGGCGATCCCATTCGCCGTGGCAGCCTTGTCGGCTTGCATTTGTATACATTTTGGGCCATTGCGCCATATGATAGCCTTGCCGGCTTCTGTGATATATATATATATATATATATATTTGTGTTTGAGACGATTTGAGATAGTGTCTGATATTTGTATACATATAAGTCGTCTGTATGTGATTCGGATTAATGAATGTGTTTGGGTGCCCAGCTCGGGCACTAGTCACGGCCTACGGGTTTGGGTCGTGACAAAAGTGGTATCAGAGCGGTTCATCCTCGGAATGTCTACAGACCGTGTCTAGTAGAGTCTTGTTTATCGGTGTGTTGTGCACCACATCTATAAACAGGAGGCTACGGGACATTTAGGGTGTTATCTTTCTTTCTGATCCTAGATCGTGCGATAGAGCTGTGTTATCAGGATGACTCTCCCCTAACGAATTGTTATGTTTTCAGTGATGCCTCCGAGGAAGGCAACAGCTGCCCAGAAGGGCAAGTCTACAGCAGTGGGGGAGACTAGCCAGGCCCGGAGAGTTACCAGGGCCCGTGCTGAGCCTGTACCTGAGATTGTGCCCCCGACAGCCAGTTCGGCTACACCACCAGTATCGAGGGGGCTTGGAGCGGCGTTACGGGGCAGTCGGGGCGGCTCCACCCCCAGTTCCCGAGGTTCTGAGTGCCGAGCCTCCCGGTCCCTCCCGCCAGGGGCGGAGGATAGGGCCATGCGAGATGCGGTCCAGTTGTTGACCAGATTGATGGCGGGGCAGGTTCACAGGCATGGATCGGGAGGTGATCATGCGGACAGGCATGATAGTCAGAGGGCCCGTGATTTTCTGACTTGTGGCCCACCAGAGTTTTTCGGGTCAAAGCCCGCGGAGGACCCCCAGGAGTTTATCAGACAGATGCTGCGTACGTTACGGTTGATTAAGGCGACCGAGATCGAGTCTGTCGAGTTTGCATCATACCAGTTGCGGGATGTAGCCGCAAATTGGTATGAGTCCTGGGTATTGTCCAGAGGCGAGGGTGCTCCTCCAGCCGTGTGGGGCGAGTTTACTGAGGCCTTTCTTGGCCATTTTCTGCCTCCAGAGCTACGGCGAGCCAGAGTAGACAGATTCCCCGTTCGTTGAGACGAGGGGGGAGCGTCCGGGAGTACGCTTTGGAGTTTGATTCGCCCGGCCGGATATGCGTCCGCTTATGTAGCTGATATGACGGATCGGATGCACCGATATGTGATGGGACTAGATCGCTATTTGGTCGATAGTTGTTTGGTGATGGCGGCCCAGCCAGGTATGGATATTGCCCGTGTACAGGCACACGCCCAGGGTATGGAGGACCGACACAGAGGGCGCCAGCCCGATAGGGCTTATGATAGGGGCCAGCCCAAGAGGGCTAGATCAGCTGGGTATTCCGGAGAGTTTCGAGGCAGCGGCCTCGGCAGAAGCAGATAGCGATATCCTCCCCCCGCCACAGAGCACACCCCCACAGTTGCCGGGCAGGAGATTGGATAGTGCTGGGTATTCAGGAGCAGGTCAGAGCTCCAGGGCCTCGGGTTCACAGATGGGTAGAGGTTCCAGCCAGTTGAGGCCACCCCTACCTCGATGTCCTCACTGTAGGAGACATCACCCCGGGGAGTGTTATCGTGCCATGGGTGCTTGTTTTACTTGTGGCAGCCAGGGTCATCTTATGAGAGATTGTCCCTTGAGGGGCAGTTCAGGTGGTGCGGCTCGCCCCATCGGGTCGCCTTCGGTTCATCTTCATCCTCGGTAGCTATGCGCCCTGCGGGGCGAGGTACTCCGGCACCAGCAGGCCGCGGTAGAGGTCGCGGCGGAGTTCCCGGTTCTAGCGGTCCTTCGAACCGCATTTATGCCTTTGGCCACCGGGACCGGGAGGCGTCGCCTAATGTTGTTACGGTGTATATTATCGGTCTTCTCTCGAGATGTATATGCACTGATAGATCCGGCTCTACTTTATCATATATTTCTCCCCTTGTTGCTAATAAAATTGGGGTAGAATCTGAACCGATAGAGCCTTTTGAGGTAGCTACACCGGTAGGGGATTCGTTATAGCCAGCAGTGTTTATAGAGATTGTTCGGTAATTATCCGTGGCCGCCGCACTAAGCTGCGTATCCGGTAGAGTTAGATATGACTGAGTTCGATGTTATTATGGGTATGGATTGGCTAGCTTCTTGTTATGCTAATGTTGATTGTCAAAAGAAGGTAGTCCGTTTCCAATTTCTAGGGGAACCAGTTATAGAGTGGACAGGTAATACAGCATCACCGAGGGGTAAGTTTATTTCATACCTCAAGGCAAGAAAAATGATCAGAAAAGGCTATATTTATCATCTGGTTCGTGTACATGATTTAGAAGCAGAGGTACCGACTCTTCAGTCAGTCCCAGTGGTTAATGAATTTCTAGATGTATTCCCAGATGAGCTTCCAGGTCTTCCCCCCGAGCGGGAGATAGAGTTCACCATTGATGTGCTGCCAGATACTCAGCCTATATCTATTCCTCCGTACAGAATGGCACCTGCAGAATTGAAGGAATTGAAGGAGCAGCTGAGAGATTTATTAGAGAAGGGCTTTATTAGGCCCAGCACATCACCCTGGGGAGCGCCGGTATTATTTGTGAGAAAGAAGGATGGGTCGCTGCGGATGTGTATTGATTATAGGCAGCTGAATAAGGTAACCATCAAGAATAAATACCCCCTCCCCAGGATTGATGACTTGTTTGATCAGTTGCAGGGTGCCAAGTGTTTCTTGAAGATAGACCTGCGGTCAGACTATCACTAGGTGCGGGTACGAGAGGCTGATATTCCTAAGACAGCATTCAGGACCCGATATGGGCATTATGAATTCAGAGTGATGTCTTTTGGGCTGACTAATGCTCCAGCCGTATTTATGGACCTGATGAATCGGGTATTCGGACCGTTCTTAGATATGTTCGTGATTGTATTTATCGATGATATTTTGGTCTATTCTCGGTCAGAAGAAGAGCACGCAGATCATTTGAGGACGGTACTTGGCGTACTCCGCACCAGAAATTGTATGCAAATTTTCTAAATGTGAATTCCGGCCGACTTCGTGGCATTCCCGGGGCATATTATTGGAGCCGATGGCATCCGGCGGATACCCGGAAGATTGAGGCCGTAAAGAATTGGCCTAGACCTACGACACCACCGAGGTGCGTAGCTTTCTCGGGGATTGGCCGGTTATTACAGGAGATTCGTAGAGAAGTTTGCTTCGATTTCAGCGCCTTTAACAAGGCTGACTCAGAAGGGAGCTAAGTTCCAGTGGACTGATGCTTGCGAACGAAGCTTCCAGTTGCTGAAAGAGAAGTTGACTACAGCCCCAGTTCTGACACTTCCCGAGGGTCCAGATGGGTATGTTATTTATTGTGATGCTTCTGGTGTTGGATTGGGATGTGTATTGATGCAGCACGGCAGAGTTATAGCTTATGCTTCCCGGCAGCTCAGAAAGCACGAAAGAAATTATCCTACACACGATTTGGAGCTGGCCGCAGTAATTCATGCTTTGAAGATATGGAGACACTATTTATATGGCGTTCATGTTGACATTTATACAGATCACAAGAGCCTCCAGTATATCTTTAAGCAGAAGGAGCTGAATTTGCGGCAGAGGAGGTGGTTAGAGTTGCTGAAAGACTATGACGTCGATATCTTATATCACCCTGGGAAAGCTAATGTTGTAGCAGATGCACTCAGCCGTAAGTCTATGGGCGGTCTAGCGGACGTGCCATCAGAAAAGAAAGAAATGGTTCGCGAGATCCACCGCCCTAGCTAGTCTTGGAGTCCGCTTGGCCGATTCTGGAGGTATTGGGGTTTCTGTTCGAGGAATTGCTTTCGAATCCTCTATTCTGGAAGAGATAAAGCGACACCAATATGATGACCCTATTCGGCACGATAGAGAGACACAAGCCCCTTGAAAAGGAAGAAGACCCCGTTCGAGATTACATCCGATGGAGTACTATTACATAGGGGCAGATTATGTGTACCTGACGTTGCGGGGCTGCAGTGACAGGTTATGGGCGAGGCACATTATGCCCGTTATTCTGTTCATCCAGGGTCGACGAAGATGTATCATGACCTCAGATGCCTGTACTGGTGGGACGGTATGAAAAAGGACATAGCGAGCAGTTGTCGCTCGGTGCCCAAATTGTCGGCGAGGTTAAGATCGAGCATCGTAAACCCGGTGGATTATTGGCAGAGATGGAGATTCCGACGTGGAAGTGGGAAATAATTAATATGGACTTCATCACAGGCTTACCTCGCACTCCATAGAAGTATGACTCCATATGGGTTATCGTTGATAGGCTGACAAAATCAGCCCATTTCCTTCCAGTCCGGACTACCTATTCAGCTGAGGATTATGCCAGGTTATATATTAAGGAGATAGTAAGACTTCACGGAGTTCCCATATCTATTATCTCCGACGGCGAGGTGCCCGGTTCACAACTAAGTTTTTCGGAGATCATTTTAGGAAGGATTGGGGACACGGGTGAGTCTCGATGTACTTAGCATTTCATCCTCGGTCCGACGGACAAAGCCGAGCGCACTATTCGTACGCTCGAAAGATATGTTGCGGGCCTGTGTTATTGACTTCAGAGGTAGTTGGGATGATCATTTGCCGCTCGTTGAATTTGCTTATAATAATAGCTACCACTCCAGTATCCAGATGGCACCATATGAGGCTTTGTATGGCAGGAAGTGCAGGTCACCGATTGGCTGGTTCGATGTTGGTGAGACTAAATTAATTGGCCCAGATATGATCCAGCAGGCAGTTGATAAAGTGAAACTTATTCGAGAACGGTTACTAGCAGCCCAGAGTCGACAGAAATCATATGCAGATAATCGACGTCGACATTTAGAGTTCCAGATTGGTGATTGGGTATTCCTGAAAGTGTCACCTATGAAGGGTGTTATGAGATTCGGCAAGAAAGGAAGCTCGATCCGAGATATATTAGAGAGGCCTTATCGATTATCCGTAAAATAGGCAAGGTTGCCTATGAATTAGATCTACCATTCTGATTTGGGAGCGGTGCATCCGGTATTTCACGTGTCTATGCTTCGCAAATGCATCGGTGACCCTTCCGGAATATTTCCCACGAGATGATATCCAGGTCACAGAGGAGCTATCCTATGAAGAGCAGCCTATAGCCATATTGGATCGTCAGGTAAGAAGGTTGCGGAATAAAGATGTGGCTTCCGTTAAAGTGTTATGGCGAAACAATAACCGGGAGGAAATGACCTGGGAAGCTGAGGAGGAGATGAAGAAGAAGTATCCTCACTTATTTCCGGTGCCTACAGGTAATCTAAATTCCTTACTTGACTATGTTAATCAATGAATGAATTGTGTGTGATAGCTATAAAAGAAACTCCCCCGAACTGTTTGTAAGACCCGTAAGGCTAATTTAACATTCGAGGACGAATGTTCTAAAGGGGGGGAGGATGTTATATCCCGTATTTGGTACATTGGGACAATCCGGGTTAGCTATGATAAGTTAGGGACAAGACCATTCCGGGATACGAAGTCGAGACTTTTGACCTTCGATTTTGTTTTAAGACATAAGTTGTTCATGAATTTGTTGGCATGGAACATTTAGGAAAATTTGGGGCTAAAAGTGAATTAGTGGAAAGTTGGCAAATCATGAATTATTGGCCATTTGGCCGTGTGGCTTTGGATGGTCCCCACACATTTTGTGGCCAAATTTAATTGGTCCAACCCATGTGTGGGCCATGGACACTTGTGTAATTCATATATGAGCACAAAAGATGACTAATAAGTCATCTTTTTACCATTCCACACTTAGAAAAAAAAATCAAGAACTTGGAGAAGAACAACACCAACCATTCGGCCAAGAGGGAAAATTCAAGACCAAGAATTAGCCATCACAAAATTATTTCTTCCTAGCAAACCCACTAATTGAAGGGTCCTTGTTAACGTGGAGTTGTTGTTTGAGGCAACAAACCGCTCGTTTTCATCCTTGCTAACCCTAGCCAAGTTGTGAAGTTGAGAAGAAAGGTAAGGTTTAATCTTGTTTTTATGTGTTATGAATGATGTGTGCATGTTGTAGTAGATGAAAATGGATGAAACTCATGAAATATGGCATGTTGGAGTTGAGGCCGTGTGCATGTGTTGTAGCCGTGTGTGATGTGTGTGTTGTGTTGAAGTGATGAATTAATTCTATGTAGCATGTTTAGTTGTGTAGTGTGAAAAAATGGATGAGAATCATCAATATGTGTATGTGTAGTGTTGGCCGAATATAGGTCATGTCATATGACAAGAATGGATCAATTCTATTTAGTATTTTGATTGTTGTCGTTATGAATTCTATGTTGACGATAAGAGTTTAATGACTCAAGTTGATGTTGTAATTGTTATGGGCTGATTTGGAGGTTAATGTGCATTTAATGTAATTCCTATATTTATGAGAATGACATTGTTAGAGTGTGGATTGTTGGTGCAAATCATGATTCGGAAGTGAGGAATGTGTTATGGTTGAGGTTCTCGGGTTTGGGACAGTTTCGGGTAAGTTGGAGCATTGTCGGGTTATTTGAAATATTGTGTGAATTGTTTAAAGAGTTCTTGAATATTGTTTGAATGGTTTCGGATTAGAAATTGAATATGTGAGCCTTAGTGTTAGTGATTATATATTGGTTTGTATGTATGTAGTTGTAGTGGACATAATTGGAATGTTGTCGGAATATGTGGGAAAGAATTATTAATGTTCGAATACGTTTCGGATTGATTGTTGATGTTGTTAGAATGATTGTTGGTGTTGTTGTTGATGAATTTGGCCGAGTTGAATTCTCGGGGTTGTTGCATTTACAGGGGAAATGCTGCCCAAATTTCCGTAGAATTAAGTGCTAGTTTGGAAATGAACTCCTAAATGCCTATAGTAACATTGGTATTTATTGATGTTATGTAGATCTTGGGGAGTCCGAGACATAGGTTTGATTTGGACTAGCTTTGAGAGCGAACGAGGTATGTAAAGCTTAACCCTTCCTTCTTTGGCATGCCTTAGTTGTAAATAGGCTATGACACGAGCCTCGAGGAAATTCTATTCTTGCAATCCGAGTATGCCTACGATTCGTATTTGCATTTTATCTTTGACATTCGTAATGTGATGGAATAATGGCCCTTATGTCTTTGGAATAATTGGTTTTCAAATGTTGCACAAAAGTTTTGTTCTTAAAAAGTTCTACGTCGAAAAAAGGGCCGTAACTTTCGTAGACAGAACCGGATCGCCTCGACATGTTTGTAGGAGGTTTTATAGCATATGATGACTATGTCTTCCATAGGCGGGCCCGGCTTGGGTCGATACCCGTCCGTGGGTCCCGCGACTTTCCTTTGTATAGTTCTGATGATCTTTGACAGAACTTAGTATGGCTATCATCCCGACCCCCGAGCATGATCACTTACTTATCTGTTGGGTCTGAGATGAGGATTTTTATGCATATGATTTTGATACGTAACTATGATTTCTAAATTTCTATTTGATATGTTCCCGAGAGACATTCGGAAGAAACTTGATTTGACTATGGTCTTGGTTTTGAAATAATAGTTCGCTTTGATTATTCTATTGAGTCTGTAATAATGATTTTTATGCATATGGTTACTCAGCTCGCTTGTTTCGTTGTTATATCTTTCGCGAGTCCCCGCTCGTTATCGTGCGCACTATGTGATATTCGTATGTTATGATGTCCTCGGGCCCCTACCGTGTATATGTGATATGTGATATGTCGGGTTTCGGAGATATGAAATCTTACGGAGTATGATGTGTTATGGCGCCATGACGGCGGGCGACCATATTTTCGAGCCCCATGCATGATTCGTATTTTTAAAAATAAACATTTTGGTATTTTGGATATTGCACTTATTTAAGCCGTACTTTTGTTTCGATTATGACTCGGTTACGATTACTGTATATCTCGCTTTGCATACTCGGTACATATTTCGCACCGACCCCCCTTCGGGGGCCGCGTTTCATGCCGCGTGCACGACGCACATTTCGGTGATCCGCCAGTCTAGGACACCTATTCTGCTGTTTGGAGTGCTCCCCTTTATTTCGGAGCCTACACTTTGGTATATATTCTTCCGTTGCATATGTATTGGTTTGTTCAGGGGTACGGTGGGGCCCTGTCCCTTCATATGATTCTGTTGATCTATTTAGAGGTCTGTAGATGTATATGTGGGTTGTGCCTATTTCTGTACAGGTGTGTTCGTATGTTATATGTTCTGGGCGATCCCATTCGCCGTGGCAGCCTTGTCGGCTTGCATTTGTATATATTTTGGGCCGTTGCGCCATATGATAGCCTTGCCGGCTTTTGTGATATATATATGTTTGTGTTTGAGACGATTTGAGACAGTGTCTGATATTTGTATAAGTATAAGTCGTCTGTATGTGATTCGGATTAATGAATGTGTTTGGGTGCCCAGCTCGGGCACTAGTCACGGCCTATGGGGTTGGGTCGTGACACGAAGCCCTAGTCATGCTTCTCCAATCAATTTCGTATCACATACAATCAACTAATCAAAGTCTAACTCAAATAGACTATAACTTACCTCAAAGCAGAGCTAGAACAATGCAATCACTCCGCAATGGCTTTCCCCTTTCGCAAAGCTTCAGAATGTTCAAAGTCTAGAAATATAGAGCTACATGAGTATTCAATCATCTACTCCAGCAATACAACAATTTAGGGAAAAGAACCCATCTACTTCTACCCTTTTCAAATGGGTGAACTATCATTCAAGTTGTTACTTCATCACAATATCAAACCCAATAGTCATATACTAGTTGTTCATGGGTTTTCTAATTGTTCCAACCTTATTACAAGCAGTTTTTAAGCCAAAGTCATCATTTTTATGGAACGCTAGGTCCCAATCCACATGTTCCACCATTGATTGCCAAGTTCTCACCTTAGAAAGCAATAGTATATACTCCTAGATGATTTAGCAACAATAAAATCAACAACCCATTCATTAATCAAGGGTTTTCTTAAGTTCTAGAGCTTTAACCCTTTCATTCACCATTGATGGACCCATAACTAGTCATGGATTCTAACATGATGATGGAATTAATAAGTTCAAGGGTTGAGACTTACCTTTCAAGCACACTTTATCCCTAGCCTTAGTTTTTCTCTACAGCAGTTCCTGAAAACTGTTTTGGTGTTATGTGGGGAATGGGTTCGGAATAAATCATAGATTTTGCCTTCCGTTGCGTGATTGTCGGTCTCGGTCTCTGTTTTGAGCCCCCCTCCCATAGCGGGAAGGCTTTCTCTATTGCGGACCTCATTAAAATCCCGCCTCCCCGTCGGCGACCCGTGGTACTTGCTACGACGGATATTGTTGGCGTCCCTCACCTTTACTTGTGCCTATCTACTTTGACCAGTAGCTTGTTTTTTTGCACTAGTTTTTACCCAAAAATCCCAACACCAATCCAAGGCCCTAAAGACTCAAACAAAATATGCACAAACACATAAAATTACGCTATGGACTCACCCGCGGCCTCAGAATTCCCAACGGAGGTCTAGTTTTCTAAGTCACCCTCCTATAACGACCTAATAGGTCATTACACTGAGACTTGGCATAACTGGGTTTAAAAGCGTGATATGGTTGTGATTGATGGATGCGGAGTTGATCTACTGAGACTTGGCATATATTTCTATTGCATTTGTTGTCTGTATTATGTACCGAGCGTGATTTGGATTGTTGTTGGATTTGATATGGGTTGTATCTAACTAAATGGGGACAAGATATTGCAGTCATAGTTTGGTCTTTGGTAATTATTCTAGGGCTTGGAACATTTGGGCTTAGATGTTATAACATAGGTTGTGATTGTTATTGTGGATACTTGTCTAATAATGACTTGTATTTCACTATTTACGTGTTATTCTTACTTTATTGTCTTCACATACGTTAGCAAGTCTTAGTCAAACTATGATACCTACCAGTACTTGTTGTCTGTACTGACCTACACTTGCTGCATTCTTTTATGAATGTAGAATACTCGCCAGGTTTCACTTCATCTCTTCGTAGATTGATTTTCGAGATTGTTGTCGAGTCCATTTAGAGTGAGCATGATGACGTTCGCTGCCCAAAGACCCCTCTTTATTGCTTATGTCTTACTTCTTATTCCGTGACATATTTTGAGACTTTTATGTATTATTCATACTTATAGTTTAGTAGAGCTTTTGTATGACCAGACCACGATATTGGGGTTGTATTTTATTACTTTTCGCACTTTATATTATTATTGTGAGACTTACATTATTTTTATTTTCTTTCGCTTTACTTATGTTTATGATTGTTGAGATAAGGGTTCGCCTACCGAGGTGGAAAAGGTAGGTGCCTGCACGACTTAGTGAAATTGAATCGTGATAAGTTGGTATCAGAGCCCTAGGTTGCCCGGTTTATAATACAAGAGCGTGTCTAGTAGAGTCTCATGGATCGGTACGATGGGCTCCATATTTATCTGTGAGAGGCTATAAGACATTTAGGAAACTTCTAATTCTTTCAATCTCTCGTGCGACTTCATTCAAATTGGTATCTAATCGATTCCAATTGGTATCTGAACTGTCTTATCTTAATCATCCTCGGAAGATGGAAATCCATCCTTAAATTCTGATGCGAATAGTTGATCTATGACGTTTTATGGTATGGCACGAGATGTGTTATTCTGATTCGAACACGTGATCAAGTTCATTCTCTAGTTATGGCCCGAGGAATCAATTATGTGGAGTCGCGATGAGACTCATTTATTGTGGGGGTTCGTGAGAATGGGAAAGATAGTTCAGAGGGTTACATGATCTCCATGCTTCAGTGTTGGGTGCTCGGAAGTGACAAAGTGCATTGATGGCTTAACAATAGTGGTTTGCTCGATGATAGGATTGGGTTAGGAAGGGAAAAATTAGTAGCTGTCGCATTCGTCAGGATAAAGGATAGGGTTGTGAGATGTACGAGGGCAGATTTTGTATTCGGTTGTGGAAGGGTAAGAGGGTTTCGGCGCGACAGAATGATGCTGATGGAAATGGTCGTCTAGCTATAGTTACTATAGAGGATTGAATTTCGTGGGAATAATTAGGCAGGGTTTGTTAGCGACTGTACTTACAGGTTCACGCGATATCTCGGGGATATGGTTCTAAGGAGTCATTCTTATTATTAACTCGAAGATGTTAAAGGACTACTCTGTTATTAAGTGGGTGCTATGGGCACATCGTTTGATCGGTAAATTTGACTAAGTTGTAAGCTTCTGCGGAGCTAGTAATCGACTAACAGAAATAACGTCAATTATGGGCGAATGGGAAGAGTTAATGACTTGAGGAGTTACTGGTTGTTTCACTTAGAATTTGAGGGGAAATATTGATATTGTTGGAGGTTCATTTGGCTTAGAGGGGTGATTAATTTAGAGGATCGAGTGGATTTGAGTGTTTGTTGGTTGATAGTGATAAAAGTGATCTGAAATGAAATATGGGAACTGGAGGATTACAATGAGGCATCTGGCTGTCTGGTTCAGGGGATCAAGGTCTATAAGACTTGAGGTAAGGGAGTATGGGTACTTCAGTCATGTTTGGATTGCGGGGGCATTATATTATAACCTTCAGTAAAAGGTGTAACCGATGAGGTTGATTGGTGTCTTCGAGGTTAAGGGCAGAAGGGAAATCGTTAAAACAAGAATTAGTGATGTGAGAGCTTGGTTGTGATTGTTCAGTGTAGAGTCGGGTTGAGAGTTTAAGGATGAGTTGGAATTTTCAATTGTGTCGTGAGCTAATAGGGCCAGTGATTGACTAATGGAACGATTATCAGTGTTGTGCCAGTTTAAAAATTTTAGTACTCAAGAGGGTTAAAGGGCTAATATTGGACTAAGGTTGGGGGCCTTGTATTCATTGTGTAAATTTGACTAGATCCCGCTACTAGTGGTGTTATTACTCGGCTTATGTGATCGAATAAAAGGGATAGTCGTGTGAGTAGTTAGAGGTGTTCAGATTCAATAAATGAGGTAAGAGGTGATTCTTCGAGGGCTAGCAATGGTAGCTAGCAACGGTAAGGATTTTGTGTAAGGGGTTAGTAAACAAGGATGCTTGAAATGATAGATCAATAATGGGTTAACTGAGTTAAGTTCGAGATAACATTTCAGAGATTGAGTAAGACAATTCAGGCAAGGACGATTCAGTGGAATACATGAGGATATTAGTAAGATTGTTTATGATACGCAAGATTTAGAGAGTGTTCAGTTTAGAGTTGTAAGTATTAAGAAAGCTCTAATGAGCAGAGTGTGTGGTATGATCCTATCTCCAGGATTGATTCGGCCATCTTGCAAGACTTATGATTCTACGATATTCAATTGAGTGGATTTGAGGATGGATTGCGGTATCGATGATCTTGAATTGATTAGAAATTAGGAAATTGATCAAGAGTCGACAAGAATGAGGTACATCTTAGGATTACTTGAGTCTATTTAGATTCTGACATCGTTGTCTTGCATACTCAGATGAGGTGTGATTGTTGCATGAGCTTAAGAAAGGAAGTCTATAAAAATGGACTAAGTGATATGAGAAAAATTCCGTGAGGTTTGTGATCGGCAACTAGTGATAAGCATATTTCAATGAACCGACATGTTGAGGTTTATAAGAAGTGGCTTGGTGGTACACCATTTGTCACGACCCAACCGGAGGGCCATGACGGGCATCCGGAGCTCACCTACCGAGCACCTCTGAACATACATTTCATAATCATTTCTAGGTGGGCCAAAAAGATAGCTCATGGATATCATAATCTGTAAAGGTTCATATATCACAAAATAATGGTACAGCTCTATATAATCGTCAACAACTATGCCGATAGTCACAAGCCGACAAGGCTACCACAATATTATACAACAATATGAATTGATAAGGTTATGAAACATCTGGCTACATACATCTGTCTACATGTCTCTACATAGAATACAGGAATCCATAAAGATGGAGGAGGACTCTGCCATGCCCAAGTATATACACAAAAGAGTAATATCAATAAACTGCAGCTCCGAAGCAAATAAAGTGCTCCTGAAACTCCGTTGATGAAGCTCCTAAGGATCTGACCAGCCTCCCTGCTTTCCTGCGGGCAAGAACGCAGCGTCCACAAGGAGGGACGTCAGTACGAATAATGTACTGAGTATGTAAGGCATGAGTAACCACATAATGAAAGTATAAAGATAACATAGTATAGAAAAGATCAACCTATGCCTCTGAATGCCTTTTGAAGGAGGACGTCATGCATTCTTGGCTTTTAAAAAAATAACTTTTTCATATATACATATATAAAGTATCCTGCCCGGCCACTGAGGCTCAGTTATATATATAGTATCATGCCTGGCCACTAATGGTCGGTTATGTATATAGTATCATGCCCGGCCACTAAGGGTCGGTTATGGCTATAGTATCATGCCCGGCCACTAAGGGTCGATTTATATATAGCATCATGCCCGGCCACTAAGGGTCGGTTATATATATAGTATCATGCCCGGCCACTAAAGGTCAGTTATGTATATAGTATCATGCCTGGCCATGTAGGCGCAGTTGTATATAAGTTACATATACAAACTTATATAGCATGCATGAGGGCCCAATTAAACATTTCTACTCTATCGGAGTGACGTAAGGTCGGTAACCTCCGATTTATATTATGAAACAATCATCATCGCTATATCTTACCTTGAACGAATAATTATCATAAAGTGAGATCAACAATAATGAATAACATTAAGAAAATCATGGGATAAGCTCAATAATTCTCATAACAGCATTAAAATCATAAGCTTTGGAATCTCTAGAAATGGGATCATCATCATCATTGTCATCATAGAAAACATCTATCTTTAGTATTATAAGAACTTCAAGAATCATAAACTTCTAGCTTTTTGGGGAATAAGGATATTATGGGAAACAGGTATGGGTTTATAAGAAAAGAATCATGCCTTTAGAAAGAAAGTTACTAGCCTTAACATACCTTTTTGGTCTCCTTAACTACTTAACGCCTATCCTCCCAAGATCGTAAATCTGCATTCAAGAGAATTCATATTATTGTTAGACTTATCGTCATATGCTTACCTTAAGCCTTCAAATTAAAATCCTTTAGAATCTGCCGAAATTCGGGCAGCATCGCCCCCATGTCTTCTACTCCCTCCAATCTTCAAAACAATTCCCAAAGCACAATAAAACATCAACAATTCCATAATCAAAAGATTACATTCAAACTATACTTAATTCAATCTCAAAACTTCTTTTCATAATCAATCCATAACAACAACTTCATACAACCCCTTATACACTCGTATATGACAATTCCTTAACATCATTATTATCTCTCATAACAAGATTATGCTCAAAACATACTAATAATTATAACTCAAGTTAATTCACAACTCAAGATATCATCAAATGCATATTTGAACTTTTCCTCCAATTTTTCTTTTCCTCAAATCTTGACATAATTACCAAACAAACTCGTAACCAAGAAACTAATATGAAATCTTACCTCAAAATTCAAGAAACCTTAAATTCTATGGTTACTTCTCCTTAAAAATACTCACCCAAACATCTCCAGGAGGAGGAGACAAGTGTAGACCTCACTTGGAAACCCTTAACCACTTTAATATTCACTTTGATCCTTGGTTTGGGCTTGAAAATATGTTGGAATATGTTTGGAGAAGTTTCTAGGACTTCCTAGGACTTGAGGCTATGTTAAAAATGAAATAAAAATGACCAAAATTGTCATATAAACTTGTAGGAATATATGTGCATGTTGTGGAAGTTGGAGGAATGTTCTAAAGGATTTGGGATATGTTTAGGGGGATTTGGATATTGAATGAATGTTGTGGGAAGTTCTAGAGAGGTGTGGTTATGAGAAATGGTGAAGTATTAAATGATTTAGGTGACTTAAGGGGTATATATAGTAGTCCAATTCGGTTTGGGGCTAATGGGCCTACATTGTTGGGCTTTTAAATGATTTCTAGAATTTCTGCGTAGGTTTGCGGGCTACTGGCAGTCCATTTTTAAAAAGCCCATAACTCCCTACTTCGATGTTGTATTGATGAACGGTTTGTTGCGTTGGAAACTACTCTCGACAAACTTCATTTTCTGCTCTTGAAACACCTCAAAACTCCTGATATACTAGGAGATATACCTCTCTAAAGTTGACCCAAAATATCTGTCCAAAATTCTGCCAAATTTTTCCCAAATTTTTTTGACAAACTTATTTTCTTCGATTTGCTTGATCCCGGAACCTTTAGACACTTGCTTAACACTTGTTAGGAGTATTCCTTAACCTTTTAAGGGTTCTATGACCTCTCTAAGCTTAAGTTATTTGCGGTGGCTATTTCACTTAACTTTTATCTTAGTCTATTATTTACTTCGAATACCATCATACTCAATCCTTCTCTGCTTCTTCATCTGAACTTCCTATTACACTCTTATCTTGAAATTCTAAGTAATTTCCTCCTTAGTGTGCTTCCTTTCAATCCTTACTTAGTCATGCACATGACTGACTGGTTATGTTTATCATCAAATCGTCCCTACATCTTATCGGCCCGCTAGTGTAATATCCCTTTGAGGTAGTTTCCAATTCTTTTATTATCATATTTCCATCTTTTAACAAGGCCTACTTCTGATCCAATACTTGTTTGTCTCGTCGTCCCCCCTTAAGGTGTTAGCCCATTATTCTATATTTAACATTCCTTTAGTTCTCTTTTTTTCTTGCAAGTACATACTCTCAGCAAGTCCGCAACTAATCTTAGTTGTGACTATTCATTGTCTGACTTTATCTAATCAGTTGGACATATTTGTGACGAGTCACATATTCCTGTAGACATCTTGGTCTGGATGGGCCTAATCTTTCTCAAAAGGATCTTCATAGTTTCTTTCTGTTCTTCCAAAATCGCCTTTCACTATGTACTCACTTTCCCATTTCATCATCGTGATGGTATCTAGCACAAATTTTTATTCTTAAAATCTGCCCTGATTGTTAATATTCCTCCTTTTCTTCGTTACATAAACACTCGGTCTTTAGACAAGCCTCTCTTAAACTACAACTTCATCTCATTATTGAAGGGGACATCTTATATCAACTTACGACTTCAAACTTATTCATCTACCATCACACAACTAATTTCTTCAAAGCATCATTCACATCCTTTATTAGCTATTCAGCCTTGTATTACTAACTCAATAATCTTGTGACAAGAGAACTTCTGAAAGAGATTTTTTCTGTACCTTAGTCTTATATTCATATATCCTTATACTTGTACCTCCATACAACATCCTTACCAATATTTTATACGATAAAAAGGCTCTTGTCGATATCTGACTTTTTTGGTAACGTACATCATTCTCTTACCTCTTCTACCCCTTTGTACTCATAAATCGTTAGCATATTTATACTCAAGGGTCATATTTGAACATATACTTGCCCTTTCCACTTATCACTTCGAGAAGTAGTTATACTCCCATCTATTCATATTGACTTCTCATTAATGAAACACTTTGAAAGGTTTAATCGACTCAAGTTTCGCCCCAATCCGACCACAAGAATATAAGGAGTAACATCTAACAATGTAGAACCCGGATCAATCAATGCATACACATTATGAGAAAATACTGACAATATACATATGACAACATCGGGTGAAGACTCCAAGTCTTGTCGATCAGTCAATGCATAAATACGGTTCTAAGGACTGCTCAAGTTGGATGCTCCTCCTCTACCTCTACCACGACCTGCTAATGTCTGAGTGTCTTGCCCCAGAGGGCGTACCAATGACGATGATTCGGCTGTCGATCCGGTAGGCCGCACCATACTTCATCTTCCTAGAAATGGACACTCACGCATAATATAGTCTGACTAACTATAGGCATAGCAAACATCCGAACCCAAACAGCACGGTCCAGAATGTGGCTTACTATATTAATTACACTGCGGTAAGGGCGGTCTCATCTGACAAGATTCACCTCTATACTAGGAACCCGAAATTCTGGAGCTCTGACCCGGTTTGAAATAATTAGGACGATCAAATCTATTGCCTGTCAATCGAGGAGGTGCACTAGCCACTGAATGGCTTAAGCGCGTAGAATGTTGCTGCCTCTGACCCCCTCTGAACTCACTGATGGCATCGGAAGATCTGGCCCTCTTACTATAACCTCTATTATCATCACGCACACCCCTTTGCGGCTACTATTGTTCTTCCAGATTCTGGTCATGGGCCTGAATACCAGCAATATCCATCCCGTCCTGAAGTGAGGCCGTCAATAACTCCTTAATCAAATGTGGCTCCAAACCACTCACGAACCGGTGTACACGGTCTCCCATATCAGTTACCATGGCTGGGGCATACCTTGCCTAGGAATTAAAGGGAAGACTGTACTCTCGAGCACTCATATTCCTTTGTCCAAGATTCAAAAACTCGTCAGCTCTGCTCGTTAAACCTCTGGCGGCAAGTAATGTCGAAGAAAAGCATCCACAAACTCTTGCCATACCAATGGAGGAGCATTGACTCCTCTAGAAGACATCCAAACCGTACACTAATGAATCGCAACATCCCGTAATCTATAGGAGGCCAACTCTACCGACTCCATATCCGAAGCATGTATTATCCGCAAAGTTCTCGATATTTCGTCTATAAAGCTCTACAGGTCCTCATCTAATTTTGACCCAAAAAACTTCGGAGGGTTCAAACTAATGAAATCACGGGCTCTAACACTGACAGTTCTGTCACCATGTCCCGTGCTTCACCGCTGGGCCTGAGCGGCGACTAGTTGAGTCAGTAAAAGAATAGCCTATCCTGGCTTGTGGCATCTGGTGAGGGAACTGGGGATATTGCAGCTGAAGCTAAGGCCCATTCTTGCTCCTCCAAAATGGGTAAAGTAGGAGAGGTCCGGGATGGAACCTCATTGTGAAACTCACCCTCCTCCATATCTGCCGATGGCTCCCATTCAGTCTGCCTTTCGGCTACTGTTTTGCCCTTCTGGGCTGCTGTAGCTTTCTTCTTCATAGATATCACTGAAATCATAGGACACGATTAGGAAAAAGGGAATTCGGATAACATAAAGCTATCGCACGATCTAAGATGAGAAAGAAAGGTCAATCATTCCTAAATGCCTCGCAGCCTCCTGTTTAAAAGTGTGGCGTGCTTCACACCCATAAAAAGGACTTTACTGAACACAGCTCGTAGACATACCCTAGGACGAACTGCTCGGATACCACTTTTGTCACGACCCAATCGGAGGGCCATTAGGGGCACCCAGAGCTCACCTACCGAGCAACTCTAAACATACATCTCACAACCATTTCTAGGTGGGCCACAAAGATAGCTCATGGATATCATAATCTGTAAAGGTTCATATATCACAAAATAACGGCACAGCTCTATATAATCATCAACAACTATGACTATCATCACAAGCCGACAAGGCTACCATAATATTGTACAACAATATGAACTGATAGGGTTATGAAACATTTGGCTACATACATGTGTCTACAAGCCTCTATATAGAATACAGGAATCCATAAAGACGGGGCAGGACTCCGCCATGCTCAAGTATATACACAAAAGAGTAATACTAATAAACTGCAGCTCCGAAGCAAATAGAGCGCTCCTGAAACTCCGTTGATGAAGCTCCTAAGGATCTGACTCGCCTTTCTGCTTTCCCTCGGGCATGAACACAGCGTTCACAAGAAGGGACGTCAGTACGAATAATGTACTGAGTATGTAAGGAATGAGTAACAACATAATGAAAGTATGAAGATAACATAATATAGAAGAGATAAGATAACATAATATAGAAGAGATCAACCTGTGCCTATGAATGCCTTTTTAAGGCGGATGTCATGCATGCTTGGTTTTAAAAAAAAGACTTTTTCATATATACATAGATAAAGTATCCTGCCCGGCCACTGAGGCTCAGTTATAAGTATATATAGTATAATGCCCGACCACTAATGGTCGGTTATGTATATAGTATCATGCCCGGCCACTAACGGTCAGTTTGTATATAGTATCATGTCCGGCCACTAACGGTTAGTTTGTATATAATATCATGCCCGGCCACTAGGGGTCGGTTATGTATATAGTATCATAACCGGCCACTAAAGGTCGGTTATGTATATAGTATCATGCCGGGCCATGTAAGCGTGGTTTTATATAAGTTACATATATAAACACATATAGTATGCATGAGAGCCCAATTAAACATTTCTACTCTATCGTAGTGACGTAAGGTCGGTAACCTCCGATTTATGTTATGGAACAATCATCATCACTATATATCACCTTAAAGGAACAATTATCATCAGGTGAGATCAACAATAATGAATAACATCAAGAAAATCATGAGATAAGCTCAATAATTCTCATAACAGCATCAAAACCATAAGTTTTGGAATCTCCAGAAATGGGATCATCATCATCATTGTCATCATAGAAAACATCTATCTTTGGTATCATAAGAACATCGAGAATTATGAACTTCTACCTTTTTGAGCAATAAGGATATTATGGGAAACGTGTATGGGTTCATAAGAAAATAATCATGCCTTTAGAAAGAAAGGTACCAGCCTTAATATACTTTTTTGGTCTCCTTAACTACTTAACGCTTATCCTCCTAAGCTCGTAAATCAACATTCAAGAGAATTCATATTATTATTAGGCTTATCGTCATATGCTTACCTTAAGCCTTCAAATTAAACCCCTTTAGAATCTGCCGAAATTCGGGCAGCATCTCCCCTATGCCTTCTACTCCCTCCAATCTTCAAAAAACTCCCAAAGCACAATAAAACATCAACAATTCCATAATCAAAAGATTACATTCAAACTATACTTAATTCAATCCCAAAGCTTCTTTTCATAATCAATCTATAAGACAACTTCATACAACCCCTTATACACTCGTATACGATAATTCTTTAACATAATTATTATCCCTCATAACAAGATTATGCTCAAAACATACTAATAATTATATCTCAAGTTAATTCACAGCTCAAGATATCATCAAATGCATATTTGAACTTTTTCTCCAATTTTTCTTCTCCTCAAATCTTAACATAATTACCAAACAAACTCATAAATAAGAAACTAATATGAAATCTTACCTCAAAATTTAAGAACACTTCAATTCTATGGTTATTTCTCCTTAAAAATACTCACCCAAACATCTTCAGGAGAAGAAGACAAGTGTAGACCTCACTTGACAAACCTTAACCACTTTAATCTTCACTTTGATCCTTGGTTTGGGCTTGGAAATATGTTGGAATATATTTGGAGAAGTTTCTAGGACTTCCTAGGACTTGAGGCTATATTAAAAATAACCAGAATTGTCATATAAACTTGGAGGAATATATGTGCACGTTGTGGAAGTTGGAGGAATGTTCTAAAGGATTTGGGATATGTTTAGGGGGATTTGAATATTGGATGAATGTTGTGGGAAGTTCTAGAGAGGTGTGGAGATGAGAAATGGTGAAAAATTAAATGATTTAGGTGACTTAAGGGGTATATATAGTAGTCCAATTCGGTTTGAGGCTAATGGGCCGAAATTGGTGGGCTTTTAAATGATTTCTAGAATTTTCGCGTAGGTTCGCAGGCTTCTGGCAGTCCATTTTAAAATGCCCATAACTCCCTACTACGATGTTGTATTGATGAACGGTTTGTTGCGTTGGAAACTACACTCGACAAACTTCATTTTAGTCTCTTGAAACACCTCAAAACTCCTAATATACCAGAAGATATACCTCTTAGAAGTTGACCCAAAATTTCTATCCAAAAGTATACCAAATTTTTCCCAAATTATTTTGACCAACTTATTTTCTTCGATTTGCTTGATCCTGGAACCTTTAGACACTTGCTTAACACTTGTTAAGAGTATTCCTTAACCTTATAAGGGTTCCATGACCTCTCCGAGCTTACGTTAATTTACAAACGACGTGAAAATTTTCGGGGTGTAACACCATTGGATAAGTTTCGTAACATTCAATAGTAGATGAGTTAGCGTGCTTTAAGATAAAATATTTGTGGAATCCCTATTGTGTGAGGGTTAGAGCTATATTCTCGAGATGGGACCGTATTTGTGGTAAGTGTCATATGTTACGAGTTATATTGATTGGGTGTCTTGGATGAATTTATTAGGATACTAAGGACTTGGATATTGTTGTGCTAGGTTGAGATAAGAGGTTGTGAAAGTTATTGCTTTCAGAAATATTACGGGCTTGTCGAGGTATTATAATAGGAGGTTCGATGGTTAAAGGGTTATATTAAGAGACCGCAGGTTTTGGCGTTGAAAAGTTCAAAGTGTATTAGATTTGCGTATCGGGTAAAGGTTGAGAAACATGAAAATTGGAATCGTAAGGTATAGCTCTTCGGCACTAAGTTGACAGCTTGGATAGGACTTAGCTTTTGGAGCCGAGGGAGACAGACATGATTTGTTATGGGTTAGGAAAAGATTAGAATTGGCATCCGCAGATGTGCAATAGGACTGTGATTGGTTTTGAAAATTCGGAGTCAGTTCAAATGACTATTAGTGGTATTCGAGAATTGTGCATTCAGGGTCAACATTGTTCGAGTTAAGCTTAATGGTCTATGTTTATATTTCAAGGAAGATATTTATGGATTTGATGCGTTTCGGCTCAGATTTAAGGTATGACAGATTTACCGAGCTTTGTTAGGATTTTCTAGTGGAATTGATGATATTTTTTTAGAATCGTTACTTGGATAGAATAATGGTTTAATATGAGCTTAGTACAGATTTAAGGAGGAACTGTTGTACGAGAGGTCTTTATAGTGATTAGTTGGGTTCTGACAGACTTTGCTAGGTGAGATATTCAGTGGTATGGTTCCTGTATTATGATTGAAGATTTAAGCAGACTTGGAACTAGCCAAGTTGGTTGTCAGTAAGATCAGTTTTGATGGAATTGCATAGAGAACTCAGATGAATCAAAGATTCTTTCTGGCAAGAGTAAGTCATGGTTTCAGGTTTGTGGTGTGTGTTCATGTGTTTGTAAGAAATCGCAGTGCGAAGGAAAGGTTAGTTGGATCAGAATATCTTTCTGGTTCAGAATGGGCTATGGTTTGTGGACATGTTTTAAAGGATTGCGTTGGTTTGGGAAAATGTTTGTGGGACCTATTGATCGTGTTCCGAGTTGTGGTTTTATCAAATCAGACAAAGTTGAGCAAAAGCAATTCATTTATTCGAGGATCAGTTGTGAGGAAAAATCGAATACGGAGATATGAGAATTGAAGTTTGAGCTAAGTTTAGAGAGTTGCGACTGGTAAAGTGAGCGAGCAGGTGCTTTTGAAGGTTACACCCATGTAGGGTGTCATGTGATTTGGGAAAGAGGGAAAGTGAGCCCAAGGTGTATTGGCCTATTTGAGACTATTTATTGTATTGACCCTGTGTTTTACGAGTTAGTTTCCCACTAGACCGGTCAGGTGTTCATCAGGTCTTCCATGATTTTATGTTGAAGAAGTACTATTCTGATGGTTCCTATATCATTCATTGGGATTTAGTTATGAGCGATGAGAATCCTTCCTAGTAGGAGGAGTCTGATATGTGTTCGAGATATCCCCAGTTGTTGTGGGCTCAGGTATATTTCCCCGTTCTCTTCCTTGTCGCTCGAGGACGAGCGATTGTTTACTTGGTTGTTTGGTCGTTATGACTAGTTTGACCCCATTGACCCTTCCCCTAGCTTTATCAGCGAATATTTGACCTGCGAGGATGGGTGATACGATTTTTGAGGTCATCGGATGCGAAATAGGTTGGTTTTAGTGAAATTAGACTTCAAGTGAAAAATGTTTGACTCAAAGTTAACTTTGAGGTAAACAGACATTTATCGAAAATTCATCAATTTCGAGAGGTCCGGATGGTCATTTAGAACTCGTGTGTATATTCGGTTCGTGTCCTAATGCACTCGAGTGCATTTTGGGACTTAGATTAGAAAGTTAGTTTTGAGGTATCAAGGGTTGACTTGGTCAATGAGACCTCGGTGGGAATTCTAAGGCCACGAGTGCATTCGTAGCGCGTTTTAATGTAAAGTTGAATATTTGATTTGTGAACAGATGGTCTCAGGTGATAGTCGGGTTTTCGGGTTGAGTTCATGAAAGTTGGGAATATTGTTGATTCTGGTGTACCGCTATGGCGACACCAGTGCTAACGCGACGGTACCACCATAGCGGACCCCCCCCCCCCCCCCCCCGCCCGCTATAGCGGTGTGTTATGTTTCCTGAGGGATCGCGGAAGCGGTCCCAGTAGCGCTAAAATGGGACCGCTATAGCAGTCGAGTGAGCGCAGAAGCGGGTGACGAGCAGTTTTTGCATATAATTTCTTATAAAATCCTTAAGTCCTCATTCATTTCCCTATTCGGCCTAAAAGCATTTTGGGAGCTTTTGTAGTGATTCTTGGGGAAAACTCTCTGAGGTAAGTCCATATAACACCATCCTTAATCATGATTCATTATTCCACCTAGTTTAATATTAATTCATGCTAGAATCTCCCTAAAATCATGAGAACTAAGTGGGTTTTGGGGTTTCCTTCTCTAATGGACTTGTGATTGTAAAACCTTGATTTATTGGTGGATTTAGCTTGATTAAGCATGGAATTGATGGGTAATGACTATTTTAACGTGAATCCTCCATTTCTAGTGCCTAATTTGTGAAATCAAAGTTAGGGTTTATACCCAAAATTGGGGGTTTCTTCTAGAATCCAAATTTCTCTAGTCTATGAGTTAAATTGGCTAATTGTTGATGGGAAGTGATCACCTAGAGTATGAATTTCATGATTGACCTTCGAATTCCCTCATTTTCTTCATTCCATGAATTAGGTTTTGGGACTTGATTAGGAATATGGGTAGTTTCTTCTTGATTCTAATCTCATATTCAGATATGGCTAGACTTTGATAACTTTAAGGCGCTACGAAAGGGCAAGGCTCGCGATTGACACTTCGAGGATGTTGTTCGACCTTCCAGGTAGGTTACAGTTTACCTTATGGTGAGACTTCGATTAGTGAAGCGTATGTTTAGATGATATTGTTGGAGAATGCACGTAAACCTTCGGTATGAAGTTTGGATGGATATTGCCATAGGTATGGCCTTGTTGTATGATTTGGGGGCTAGCCACCCCGTTGCGTTGTTGACCTATTTGTTCTGTGTAATTGTTGGTTCGTCGCCACATTGAGATATATGATATTGGTGGTTGGTTATATATCATGATTATGATACTGTGGTATCTTATTTTGTTGATATTGAGATTAGAACTGTGAATCTGTTGTGGGATATTGTGTAGCCTTATTGATAATATTACTTGTGTGCCCATGTGTGTTACTATTTGGGATTGATTTGGTTTATTGATATTACACTTGCATTGTATTCATACTCATTTCCATGATATATGGATATTGTCTTGATATGGTACTGATGATGGGAAATGAGAAGGAAATACAGATGCATTGAGACATATTGATACGAGTCACCTCTGGGCTGTGTGCGGAGTAGCAGGTATTCTTCCGAGACATATTGGATATTAAATCATCGATGGGCTATATGTGGAGTGATTAATACGGAAACACTTATCTACCTGGCCCATATTGGATATTGAGTCATCTCTGGGCTGTGTGCGGAGTGACTGGTATTGCACATTGAGTCATCTCTGGGCTATGTGCGGATTGACCGGTACATGGACATCGCGGGTACCCCATGGGTTGTGCTGCCGAGACGTGTTGTTCCATCGTCGAAGTACATGTGTATGAGAATATGCATTGCATACATATCATATACATCTTGCATTGCATCTTATCATCTCTCTTGGTTGATTATGATATGGACTTGTGATTGAAATCTTTGAGACTTAGCACAATTGGGTTTAGATGCGTGATATGGTTGTGATTGATGGATTCGGAGTTGATATACTGAGACTTGGCATATATTTCTATTGCATTTTTTGTCTCTCTTATGTGCTGAGCGTGATTTGGATTGTTGTTGGATTTGATATAGATTGTGTTGGGATCCTTGTATGTGACTAAATGGGGACAGGATATTGTAGTCATAGTTTGGTCTTGGGTGATTATTCTAAGGCTTGGAACATCTGGGCTTAGATGCTATAACATAGTTTGTGATTGGTATTGTGGATACTTGTCTAGTAATGACTTGTAATTTACTGTTTAAGTGTTACTCTTACTTTATTGTCTTCACATACGTTAGGTAACCTTAGTCGGCCTATGATACCTACCATTACTCGTTGTTTGTACTGACTTACACTTGCTGCATTCTTTTATAGATGCAGAGTACTTGCCAGGTTTCACTTCATCTCCTCGTGGTTGATTTCCGAGTTTGTTGTCGAGTCCATTCAGAGTGAGCATGATGACGTTCGCTGCTCGAAGACCCCTCTTTATTAATTATGTCTTACTTCCTATTCCGAGACATGATTTGAGACTTTTATGTATTATTCAGACTTATAGTTTAATAGAGCTCTTAAATGACCAGACCACGATACTAGGGTTGTATTTCACTACTTTCCGAACTTTATATTATTAATGTGAGACTTACATTATTTCTATTTTATTCCGCTTTACTTATGTTTATGATTGTTGGGATGAGGGTTCGCCTACTGAGGTGGGAAAGGTAGGTGCCCGCACGACTTATTGAAATTAGGTCGTGACACCTTCATGTAGTTTTTTTCCAAAATTAATAAAACACCATCCATGATCTGATTTTGGAGCTAGATGGTTCCCCTAAAAAATAAAAATAAAAACCTGACGAGGCCCGACATGACCCAACCTTTTTAATTTTTTGATAAACCAACGTTATAGCTCTTCAGTGAATTGTATATATCCATGTGTGTCTCCCATACTTTTCAATCTCATATTTATCTAGCTTAACCATCATATTACCCACTATCAATTGAGGCATAATATAGGTTAGAGCCATACTGTTTCTATTATCTCCAAATAATCCAGCTAATGGTGACTCTAATAGCTTGTCATCTTCAACATTCCCTTTTCCTAGGTCTTTCATGTGCAGAAGGGGTGGGCATGGTACGGTAGATACAGATTACCATACCGAAAGAAATTTTTATACCTTAGTTTCGTATTATGGTATATGGTACGGTATTTAATTGTACGCATTTTTAAAAAGTTTATTTGGTACGGTATTCGGTATTCATCAAGAAAATACCGAAATACCGAATACCATACGAAGTATATATATATACAATTCATATATCTTAGTATTATAATATAACAAATATATAAATATATATATATTGTTTATATATATATCTTGATTTAAATGTCTTTTTGTGTAATTGATTTAAGGGGATTGGTTGTACTTTCTATTGAATATTTTTACGTGTGTAAGGTGTTTAGTACATAATAATTGAGATGTATATATATATATATATATATATATATATATATATATACCGTACCGTAAAATACCGAAACCGAACTTTAAAATACCGAACCATACTTCAATGGTATAGTATTTTTAGAAACCGAAACCGAAATTACCGTACCGATACCCAACAAGGCTGTCCAATAATACCTTTGGCCAAAAAATTATACCGTATAGACATATCAATTATTACGTGTTATATATATATATATATATATGTATATATATATATATATATGTATGTATATTTTACTTCTTCAAAATTCAAACACCCTTGACAAAATTTCTCATCTATAGCATGTGAACCATACCTCTTCCTCCAGTCATGGAAAAACTCGATCGGCGCTCGTTGGCCTAAACTACGCTCAGGACCATGAAAGGAGAAAGAAATATAAATGTTACGTTTTTACTGATTAATTTTTTCATAATACATGAGAACCTTTTCAGAAGGTCTTGAAACAATTTTTTCCGTGCTTTTTCATGGTAAATCTCTTGCTTTAGTTCAAATAACTTCGGGTTAATCGACTCTTAAATGGGTTTAATTATGCAGAGAAAATTAAACTCATGAGCAAATTATCATTTAACAAGGAATAAAGAGAAAGAATAACCAAAAGAATAGTTAAAATACAATCGTGTCACTGGAACAATAATTCCTGAAATTAGCAATAGTTCAGTTATTTAATAAATTCTAAGAAAGGTCCAAATTTATCCCTAACCTTTGTGTTTTATCTCGTATATGTCCTCCGATAATCTATTGGCTCATAGGAGCTCTCACAGTTACGTTGTGCCTCTCAATTATGCCCCTCCGACGTGCAAAATTAATCTAGTTTGGCTGACACAATAATAACCACATAAGCGCTCATATATTTGAATCTTTTAAATTGTCCAAGAGTAGAATGATTTTATATTTTCAGTTGTTCAGAGACATGCAACAATTATGCATTAAGGGTGTGTTCGGTATGGAGGAAAATGTTTTCCTAGAAAATAAGTGAATTTTCACTTATTTTCTCATGTTCGTTTGAGTAGCGGAAAATAAGTGAATTTCTTACTTATTTTCTCATGTTCGTTTGGTTGATAGAAAACGTTTTCCGGAAAATACTCATCCAAGCCTCACCAACTCCAACCCAACCCCATACTCCCACCCCACTCCCCCCCACCCACCTACGGCCCCACCCCCCCCCCCCTTCCAAAAAAAAATTCTTTTGATTTTTTATTTTTTGCACCCCGACCCCTAACCCTCACCAACTCCAACCCAACCCCATACTCCCCCACCCCACCCACACCCCACTCCCACCTACCCACCCCTACGCCCCCACCCCTCCCCCTCCCCTACGCCCCCACCCCCTTCTATTTTTTATTTTTTATTTTTTGCACCCCACCCCCAACCACTCCCGTAACCCATACACCACCCCCTCCCCCGCACCCTACCCCCCACCCACCCTCCCCCCACAACATTTTTTTTTGAAGTTTTTAATTTTTTTCTGAATTTTCGACACGACCACATCCCCCTTCACCCCCCTTGCGTGGAACCCATATCACACCAACACCCCCCCCCCCTAACCCCAACAATTTTTTTTGAAGTTTTTTTATTGTCTTCTGCGGGTTTCTACACCCCCAGACACCCCCTTACCCAAAAAAAAAAAAATCTTTTCACCACCCACCACCAAATGTCAAACTTTTTTTTCAAAAAAAAATATTTTGCATGGAGGGTAGGGGGTGCGGGGTGGGGTAGGGTGCAAAAAAAGTCAAAACCTTTTTTCAAAAAAAAAAAAAAATTTTGGGGAGTGAGGCGGGGGTGAAGTGGTAGGTGCTATTTGGGGTGGGAGTGCAAAAAAAAAAAGTCCAAACCTTTTTTTTTCAAAAAAAGAATTTTTTTGTGGGGTGCGGGGGGTGGGGGTGCGGGGTAGGGTCAGGGGTCGGGGGTGCAAAAAAAGGTCAAATCCTTTTTTTTTCAAAAAAAAATAATTTTTGGGGGTGGGGGGTGGGGTAGGGTAGGTTGCTTGGGTGGGGTGCAAAAAAAAAAAAAAGTCAAAACTTTTTTTTTTTTCAAAAAAAATAATTTTTTTTAGGGGGGGGGGGTAGGGTGCGCGAGGGATGGGGGAGGGGTGGGGTGGTTGGGGGTTGGGAGTGGTTGGGGTTGGGTGGTGGTAGGGTAGTTGGTGGAATGAACTTGTGAACTTGTTTTCCCTACTTTTATTAGGGAAGTCATTTTCTCCAATTTTGAGGAAAATGTTTTTCAAAATTTTTGACCAAACGAACATGAAAAAATTGAAAAACATTTTCTCGAAAATGTTTTCCCCCATACCGAACACACCCTAAATCATTGCATTTTCCACAAAATATACATGATCTATCTACTTGGCAATTGGCATAAGTCACAATTGTTGGAAAAAGATCAATAAGTATACACAACAAGAATAATGCTAGTACATCATGCCTCGCTAGGAAAAGATATATGCCTCCAATAGGATTAAAGTACCACTTTATGACTTAGGGTAATTTTATAGATTAAATGGATTTATTTTTTATTTTTTTTTTATTTATTTTAATAATAAATCTTGTCCATTTCTGCTCAGTGAGCATGGACCGGTATATATTGATAAGAAAGCAATACATAATAGGAATAAATCCTATATTCCATAGCCTACGAATGTTGGAACATGCTCCAACATGTACAAGGGTGTAGGATAGCAAATAAGCTCTCAAAAAATGTCCAGAAGGAATTTATGTTAGCATATACATATAAACTTCGCTGAAATTACTAGACGTCTCAAAAACTGGATTTCAATTAAGCATATATAACTCTTATAACGACTGTGTGCGTGTACATTAATTTGACTTAAACTCGATAGCTATATACAAGCTAATGAAAGTTAAATTAATGAAAGAAACAACAAAGAAGAATGTTCAACGTAATTGAAAATATAGTTTAGAAAAAAGAGATAAGCACAATCCAAATCATCAACATGTTAGTAAGTTTTGTTGTCTTCTAATTAATTTTATAGCTTCCCTTTGTTAGTTCAGGTAACTTTATCTCTTTTGAATGTGTTTTTTTTCGTACTAAGACCCCGTTTGGATAAATTGTGAAAAAGTGACTTTTAAAGATAAGTGCTAAAGTACTTTTAAATGCCGAATATTATTTTATAAATAAAAAGACTTTTTTTGGATAAAAGTTGGAGGAGTTTTTTATGTAAGAGTAGTATTTTGAAATTAATAAAATATAAGGATAAAAGGAAAAAGTTGTTAGTCACACCAAAATGGATTTTTAAGCTAAAAAAATAAGTTGGGGTTTCCGTTTTGACTTATTTTAAGTACTTGTTGACTTTAATTTAATAGTTTTTATTTTACCAAACACCCAAATAAGTCTTTAAAATAACTTATAAGCTGAAAATAACTTATAAGCTGATTTGACTAACTTATAAGCCAATTCAAGCGGGCTCTAATAATTTACTTAATTTGAAGCATACCCATGAATATTTAAAATATCTAAATATGCTTTTGAAGAATTAAAAAGGTCCAAATATATCTTACCTGACTTCCACTTCTGCCGTGTCAGTCAAATTAGATCAATTTTTCCATGGTATAAAACCATTAGTGAGAGGGACATCTTTTGAATGTTTGAGACAAAAAATAACGATGAAAATTGTATGAGCTAATAGGTTTACAACGGACATAAATAAGATAAATAGCAGACTTTAGGGGTGTATTTGAAAATATATCACATTAATTAAACAAACCTAAATGATTTTAGAAAGAGAGAGAGAGCGCGCGGGCCAGGGTCAAATATATATTCATAAATAATTATTCCACATAAAACCTGCACCGAGGAATAGAAAAACACACACACACACACATATATATATATATATATTACTATTATATATAAGGGAGAACCAAGGGCTTTTGTAGTCCTCACAAAAATTTCTAAATTAATGTTAAACTTTTCAATTAATTACTTTTAGTTTCAAATTTTATTTTTTTAAAGTCAAATTTACTTTTATTTTATTTTAAAAAAAAATATTTTATTACATAGGGGTAAGGGGAGGGGAAATGAGGGAGGAGATTACAACATGGGGATTCGAACCCTCGTGTATTGGACAAACGCAAAATAGCCTTTTTGGCATATCCCTACGTCAACTTTACTTTTTGTTCTTATGGTCTACTTTTTAAAAGTCATCGTCAAACACCTACCTTATTTCTTCTTTCATTTTTTTCTATAGATCTTATCTATTATCCTAAAAAAATAATTATTTCTTCGCTAGATATTCTTGCTTCTTGTCGCTTTCTCGTTTTTCCTTTTTCATTTATTGCTTATTATCCTCCAACTTTTTTTTTCCTCCTGTTATTGGTTCGTTGGTTGTAGATTCTTACATGTAGGCATTTATTTTACTTTATACTTGCATTATTGAATTTGAGAATTTCTGAAAATTGTTTACTTACATGCAGGCATTTCTGTTAGATTATATTTATACTTTACCGAGCTCATGTGTTTAAAAAAAATTGTACTAAAAAGATTTTCAGGTATAATTTTAAAAATGATTTAGTCTAAAACTAAGGTTAAAAATCACATTTAACCAACATAAACCCTTAACACAAAATAACGAGTGCATAATTTATTATGTATCAAAACAGATTTATTTTTACCTATAAATAAAATCACACGGTCACAAATTCACAAAATATGAAAATATTTTTCGATTTATGATTTTTGCAAGTTGTAATTATCCTACTTTAACATCTTAGTTTAGGCTATCGAATCACTTGTGTCCCTTTGAGATTTGCTAATTTTTCTACTTAACTTTCTTCCTCATAAATAAAGTTTTTCGTTAAAAATCATCTAATTGTGTGATGAAGAAACTTTAATAATTATAAAACTTACTAATAAGATATCATTAACTTGCAAATACATTAAAGTAGTTATCCGGTAGAAAAATGTACTCCCTCTATCCCAATTTATGTGATATAGTTTGATTAGGCATGGAGTTTAAGAAAGAAAAGGACTTTTGAAGCTTGTGGCCTAAAACAAGTCATAGACATTTGTTTGGCTGTAGATCATTTCATTAAGGGTAAAAGGGAATGTTTTAAGTTAGATTATTTCTAAATATAGAATTTTATCATTCTTTTTTGACAGATTTAAAAGGGAATGTGCATCACATGATTTATTTAAGAAATAATGTGTTATACTTATTTAATAAAAAATTATATTTTTATATTTTGAATTTGGGTCCGGGCTTAGCACGGGTCTTCCATAACTTGTGTGTGTATATCAATTCTTAGTTTTGCGACCGATCAATTCTTGGCTCCAAAACCATTTTGTTCTTCTTTTTCCTTCTCACTAACATAACGTATTATATATATATATATATATATATATATATATATATATATATATATATATATATATATATATATATATATATATGTGTGTGTGTGTGAGAAATATCTTAAAGGATGATCATGTTGATTGATGGTAGTGGCTCAAAAATTCCAATAAGAGATGAAAAAGATCACCGTTTAAAGCAAGGAATACCTCAGCGCATAAAATTTCGTTCCATTATTGACCTCTACAAGGTGATTCATGCCTTCTATTTATTTTCTTATTCAGCTATATCTAACAATTCTCAGTGAAAAGAGTAATATCCTCTTACACTACACAAGGAACCATAACTAACAACAGTTGGAAGTTTTATCACTTGTTAGTTGTATGAAATGCATAATTTTGGACAGTTTTTTATGGCGTGGTGTTTATGTTAGATCAGCTTATGCGCATTTCAATTATTTCACAGCATACCTATAATTTTTGGACTTATTAATTTTATTATACATTTATGAATTATTATTTTAACATAGACAAGATTGCATTGACAAATAACAAAATGTTTGCAGTCCATTGATCTTATACTTATATACTAAGGTAACGAAAGTATATTAATGCGTAAGATTTTGTTTAAGACTAGCATATAAGTATTCTGAACAAATTTCTAGTACTATTGTTCAACGAATAGGCAACTTAAATAATCCAAAAAGTAGGTTTGGGTACCAAAATAACCCATTAAAAAAAGTGACCAAAGTGCCTTTTGCACACTAATTTATTGCGCAATAGGACTAAACTGTAACTTTACAGTTAAGTCCTATTGCGCACTAAATTAGTGCGCAAAATGTACTTATATAAACCCCATCAGCTGGTCATTTTCAAATCACTCTTCACCTACTTCATTTTCACTCTTTTAACATACTTCAACCCCCCCCCCCCCCCCCTCCAAAATCATGTCTCAAAGCTCCGAAATGTCAAACTTTGCTATAGAACCCGATGTTTGTGAATGCGGTTATTATTGTAAGCTAAAAACATCAAAGACCCAAGATAATCTGGGTCGTCGTTTTTGCCGTTGTAAAGTGCCCGAAGTAAGTGTTTTTACAAGTTTTTAGGGTTTAATTTTATTTTCACATTATCTACATATTTTACTTTCAAAAAGTGATTTTCTTGTAATGTGTATAGGATTTGAGTATTTAAAATCATCCTCATCTTGTTCCCATGTCCTACCATTGCTTCGAATATGTTTGTCACGGGGTAAAACATGTAATAGAACCCATATCACAAAATTGGTTCCAAAATGCCATAATAACTTATTTTACTGTGAATGCTAGTTGTTCGTCATTCCTGTTTATACCACTCCTTGATATGACAACACCATGCTCAATTTCAGACGCTTTATATGACACACTTATATTGCACAACATTTATATGCGCAAAATATTGAGTTTTCACATACTTGATGTGACAATACCATGCTCAATTTCAGATGCTTTATATGACACATTTATATTGTGCAACATTTATATGCGCAAAATATGAGTTTTTACATACTTGATGTGACAACATCATGCTCAATTTCAGACTCTTTACATGACACATTTATATTGCGCAATATTTATATGCGCAAAATATTGAGTTTTCATATACTTGAAGTGGCAACACCATGCTCAATTTCAGACGCTTTACATGACACATTTATATTGCGCAACATTTATATGCACAAAATATGAGTTTTCACATACTTGATGTGACAACATCATGCTCAATTTCAGACGCTTTATATGACACATTTATATTGCGCAACATTTATATGCACAAAATATGAGTTTTCACATACTTGATGTGACAACACCATGCTCAATTTCAAAGGCTTTATATGACATACTTATATTGCGTAACATTTATATGCGCAAAATATTGAGATGTCAGACACTTTCAAACGCTCAAGTTTTTTCTATTTAATATGAATTTTGGATGAGGTAAACGCTCATCCATTTCATAAGTTTAATTCATCTTTTTTCACATTCTTGAAAAAGAAAAAACAAATCTCCAAAGTTATTAAAAAAGTGTCTTCTGCCCCTTCAACAATTAAGGTGTCTTTATTTTGGGATGGAGACATTCTTATGATAATAATACTATTCATTATAGTAATAAACCAAAAGCCCATGTCAAGTTTCCAACTACGTTGGAGTACCAAACATTAGTCAATGCCTTACACAAAAGAATGAAAACTGATCGTGAATGTGAATTATATGTAGTAGGCAAATACTCAATAACCATTGCAGCACAAGGCTTAGTGCTTTATGGTGAGTGGACTATCGATGATGACGACTCTTTGAGGAATTATTTGATGGTGACAGAAGAATATAGGGGGTCATTCAACATCAATGTTCTTGAAATGTATGTTGAAAGGATATCTCACAGTCGTCACGAAGTCCCTCAAGTCCAGCCTACTCATGGTAATACTTATACGGACTTGAGTTTTTATGGAGACATTTTGAGTGGTCACATGCTACTGGAAACTCTAAGCCAACAATTTAATCAAAATTACGGTGAAATTGGTAAATATCCATTTTTAAATTATAATTTTGTGTAGTAGCACATGTTTATTTTATCATAAGTATGGTAATAGTAATGTTTTTTTTGTCTCTTTTTAGGGTTATACACCTGATATGAGTAATATTGGGCAATCCCCTCAGTTCGGTGCAGCTGATTATTATCGGTAGGTGTACTTTTTATTAATTAAATAATGCAAGTGTTTTGATGTTTAGTATTTACAATACTTGAACTGTCTCTGTAGTGAAAATTACACACAAAACTTGGCAGTGGCACCAAAATTTTATTTCGATGCAGTTGTTCCTTTTTCAAACCCTGACAATATTGAACACTATCGGTAGGTTCATCACATTGATATTAAATAATCTATATATACTTTGATGTTGGTATTTAAAATCTGTTACCTATTTTTCGTGTTGGAAGTGCCCTTTACTAGATGGTGATGATTATCCTAATTATATAGAAACGTAATCCAGTGATAGCGATGATATACCGAATGCAGAGGAGTCCGACGATGATGATAATGATGATGAGGTTGATGTTAATCCTCATATGCAGGAACTACAATTAGTATAAATGATGCAAAGTCGGCCAAACCAGCAAGAACCGATGGTCAAAAGCCCAATTAACCAACAAGAACCGATGGCCGAAAGCCCAATGCAGTGGCATTCTGACGTGATTCCATATCTTGACAATCTTCAAGGTCGTCCTGATGCCTTCGTCTACACCAGAGAAAATGATCCAATTCGTCATAAATTATGGAAAGAACCGGTCGATCTTGTAAGGGATTAAGTTGATCTTGCAAAAGGCATGATTTTCGAATCGAAAAAGGCCTGCCATGGAATGAGGGAGTTTAAGGTTGATGATTCAACCCGAAAGATCTCGAAACTGGTTTGCAGATGACAGTATCAAGGTTGTCAATGGATGCTTCGTGGTATTGTTAAGCATGATAGTATGTGGATTATCACAAAATTCTACCCATGTCACATTTGTGATATGAGAGAAAATCAAGCAGACCATTTTAATTTAGATACAAATATGACTGCTCAAGTGTTCCTTGTTCACGTTGCCGAAACCCGAAGGTAAGCTATTCGACCAGGTTCATTATAATTTGGGCATCAATTAAATTATCATATCATTGCTAAATATTGTTTGTTTAAACTTGTCCAGGTATCCCATCAAATATTGCATTAGAAACGTGACGAGGCCAATGTGTATAGATTTTTCTGCTCGTACTCTATCAAATTATAGTAAATTTTAAGATATCGTCCCACAGAGATTGGAGCCACCCATGTTACAAATTTGTATTATCTTTGTTACTATTTGAGAGAATCAAATTGATGAAAGGAGAGTTTTTAAAATTAAAATTACTTAAATTAAAAACAAATCACTTCCAAAAAATTTATAGATAAAAAGAGTTGGGAACTGTTGAATTCACTTGATATATTTTTACGATAAAATCTCAGTTTCTAGATGTATTTCTCTAAGGAATAATTTCTTATTGCTAATACAATTATATTTTCACACTAAGAAATAAATAATTAATTAACACTCCGTGAGGTTATGTCAATTAATTGCTTTAAAGCTAGTGACGATTAAACTGAAATATTTTCTTGCTTGAATTGTGCTACGGGAGTAAAGACCTCTTGCGATTAGCCTTTAAATCAATAAAGTTATTTGAGTAAATCCCTCCGTGAGAATTGGGACTGAAAGAAATAAAATAAAGACCATTTAAATCAATAAACTTATTTGAGTCAATCCCTCCGTTAGAATTAGGACTTGAAGAAATAAGATAAAGATTTGGAATAATAATACTAAAAATTACTCTCACTCTGCAATTTAACTAATTGGTTATTATATATTAATTTTGCTCCGCGAGAATTACAAAATTAATATAAGAATAACTTAGAGATAAAATATGTAATAATAATGAATTGAAATTATCATTCCAGCACAGTTTGAAATATAAATAAAAAGTTTCAAGCCAAAAAAAATATAAAAACTAAGATAGTATTATGAATATATCAAGCTTCCTCATCTATCCCAATAGAAAGAAATTACTCCATTATGGAGTAAGAAAAACTAAAAAAAAAAAAATAGAAAATGTTATCCTACAAAGACAAAAAGAAGAGAAATGGACCAAGACTAATTCTTGTATCTTGCTAAATTTGGATTCCCTTTGTCTTTAGAGTAGCTTGCTACTTATAGAAATGGATGCCTGACTTTTTCTTCATAGACGCATCTGTGGATGTCATAGATGCGACTGTGGTGACGGACGCGACTGTGAATGCTATAGATGCGACTGTGGTGACGGATGCGTCTGTGGATGCCATAGATACGATTGTGGTGACAAACGCATCTGCGGATGCCATAGATGTGACTGTAAATTTTCACGGATGTGTCTACGGAGTTGTAGATGCATAAGTGGTTCTCTTCTTTTCTTTGGCAATTTGTTCCTTCTCTTTATTTCTCTTGTATTCTTTTTCCTGCAAGATTTGTTAGAAGATATGCGAGAATATGATAGTATTATTCATGTTTTATTTATAAATCTTATTTTTTTATACAAAATTACATGAATAATTTATATCCATCAAAACATTAAGGGAACATATTGTAAAATGATAAGCAAGATAAAGGGATATCTCAGACGTAGGCAGGCTTTTGAGATGATTTATGGCACATGGGAGGGCTCTTTCCAGTAGTTGCCGAGGTATATGGCAAGAAATAATCTTTTTCCTCCTAGTAAATTCAACTCGGCATCGATTTAATGATTGTTGTAGAGTGGAAGCTCGTTGTTCGGTAATATTTTCAATTTTGTGTTTTGGACATTCAAACCATGCATTGATGGTTTTGCTCATTCTTCTGTCGATCATATCCATAGATGGCATGCATGTGTACGGGATATATGACATTAAGCTACTGATTGGAGTAGGGATCAATGCTAATGGGTCGATATTCCCTCTTTCTTTCGCCATTGCCGCTAACGAAAGTAACGACACATGGGGAATTTTTCTGACACATTTGAGGCGATATGTTATTAAGAATCATATGGGCATATGCATTCTATCTGATCGACATCAAGCCATATTACACAGTATGTCTAATTTGCCGGGGTGGCAGCCTCTCTTTGCTTACCATCGCTTTTGCTTAAGGCACATAAAAGCAAATTTCCAAACCAAATTTGTAAACCGCACACTAAACAAATTGATATGGGCAGCTGCAATGGAGCATCAACAAAAAAAGTTTCTTATACGGATAGAGATGATCAAGACAATGAATCCAATAGTATATAATTGGTTGAAGGATATCAACGTTGAGAAATGGACATTACATGCGGATGGAGGCAGGAGATTGGGAATGCTAACAACCAGCCAGAGTCATTCAATGGTTTGCTAAAATCTTCTCGGGGGACGCCTTCTTCGCAATGGTTAGAATGACATTCAAGCAAGTTGTGGAGCGGTTTGCCACTAGAACAAGACATGCCAGAGCCATATTAGCATATGGTGGGAGATTGATGCCAAAACCAGCACAAATGTTTGAGCATTATAGGAAAAAATGTGAGCGACACTAGATGGTAGAGTATAACTATGCTGAACGTGTGTATGAAGTCCGGACAGGTTAGTACCAAGCTCGGGGAGGAAACCTTCAAACCGTTTATGAGAGAACGAGAACGTATAGTTGTGGTAAGTGGCAATCATACCACATGCAGTGTTCTCAGGCCATCAAGTATTTCGAGGCAATGGGAAAAACGGTATCCACTTATGTGGCATCTGAATACAATGTCGAAAATTATCTTAAAGCATATGCTGGAGGTTTCTACCCACTTGGTGATCAATCTTATTGGCCAAATGAGTCATTTTCACTGATTGCTAGCAAAGGGTATATCCGTAAAATTCATGTTAACGCACGAACTCGGACTCCTAATCAAATGGATATTCTGGATAGGAAATACTCTCAAAGGTGCTCGATGTGTAAGGAGTTTGGCCATGATAAGCGTTTGTGTCACCTATGGGGTTGTGGTGGTGCAAGGACCTCTAGTGGTGGAAGAAACTCTCGTAGTGGAAGAGCCTCTCGTGGTTGAATTGTCTTGAATTATGAATGTATTTTAATCCTTTTTGATGTATTGGAATTGCCTTGAATTATCAATGTATTTTAATTAGTCACATCCCAAACAGACTTGAGTGACACCCACACTAGTCCTATAATCCCTTAACCCATTACCAAGCCAATTCTTATAAAACATTACTCACAAATAAATGATAAGGAGAATCTAGCAATAATATAAATAAATAACAAGTGCGGAAATCTAGCCATTACATAGCCAAAATCTGAAAGTCGCTATACAAGGACTCTAACCAACAATGTTTAAAGAAGAAGTACTGTCTAAAAACAACATAACGTCTGGGGTGAAAATAGACATCTGAAATAAAGAAAGATCTTTAGGCGGCATGGCACGGATAGGAGCTCACCCTCTGATCTTTTAGCGAATAACCTCAACTAGATGCGAGGTCTGGAAGACGTCTCTGGCTCAATGTCTGCACTCACAAAAAAGTGCAGCAAGTGTAGGTCAGTACAAGCAACACGTACTGGTAGGTATCATAGGTTGACGAAGATTAGTATCATGCATACATACATAGAACAAATGAAATAGGAAGACAGGCACAACAAACATGTATCACAATTAATATCCTCAAATAATCCACTTTCAGAATAAGTCACCAATTATCAATAACGAACACTAATACTCAAGCCAAAGGAAGTAAAATAAACAATGAAGTTCCCCCTCTGTCACATATTTGTACACACATGCTAAATGGAAATGTTTTGCCTAAATAGTCATGACCTGCAGGGGACCCATGGTGTCCATGGACCACTCGTTCCGGAACGAACCTCGGACCACGAGCTCGCACTAGGCTACATCATCACCCCCTGTCAAATGTGCCTTACAAGATGTATATGTTCCATCTCAATCATCATCAACATCGTCTTATTATCAAATCACAAGGAATGACTCAAGAACATGTATGACGTCAACATCAACGAAGTATAATCAAATAACACAAGTCACAATAAGATCCAAGCATAATCTACTCAGCATAATAGAATATGTCACTAACATCAACTCATCTCTGAAGGGTATATATGAACACCTTCCTTTCAACAATCTCAAGAATACAATTCAAGTTTATCAACCTCAACAATGGAGAATCACTTCACACAATTAAATCATACGACTAACAACAATAACCCAAACTCCATGTCCGAAGTACTTGACATATTTTCTCCCATAGATTCTACGACACATATAATGAACTAATCAAAGTCTAAATCAAGTAAACCGTAACCTAGCTCGAAGCCCAACGGGAACAATGCAATCACTCCGCAAGAGCTTTTCCTTTCCTTAAAGCTTCGGAACATTGAAAGTCTAAAAATTATAACGCTTAAGTAAGTAATGGAGTATGAACTCAATTCATGGGTTCTCTAATCATTTTAATCCTACCAATCTGATTTTAGCCAAAGTCTCCATTATTATTGGAACCCTAGGTCTCAACAACCAATTTCCATCATTGAATAACCAGTTCTCATGCTATGAAGAGATAATATATATTCTTAGATAAATAAACAACATTAACCAACAATAAACAATACCCATTAATATTCTAGGGTTTTCCTTGGTGTTTGTGTTCTTCCCTTCAATTCCCATTAAAGGTCCTTTGATTGAAACAAGAATCAACTAAGAACAATACGCGTAGAAATTAGTGATTAAGGATTACCTTTGATGGAGAATAGTGCTCTAGCCTTAGAAAGTCGCCTCTATGCTCTTGGGAACTGTTTTTGATTATGTGAGGAATATCGAAATAAAGTATTTAAATCGGGATTCTGACTTACTGAGGTCCGCTGCAGCGACCATTTTGGAAAACCAACCCTTCGATACGGCGGGACCCTCACTCACTGCAGCAGTACTGTGGCAGCAGAAATCCGTCCGCTACAGCGGTGGATTTTGGGCATGCCGAGCTCAAAAAATTTCCACTTTTTATACTTAGTCACTAAAAATCATTCTAAGGCCTTATTAACACAGCCAAACACAAACCAAGTTAAAACACATCACATAGTCACTTATAAGTCACAAAACACAACATAAAACGCGCCCCAACTTATTTAGGTCAGCTCATTCCTAACCTCGAGAAAGTACTAGCAAGGGTAGAATGGTCAACGCATGCATAACGACCAAGCGGGTCATTACATCAAATTCTAATTGAACAACCTGTAACGGTTCACATTTTTCACGGGCAGGGTTAGCGCTCGGAAAAAGCTACTTCGAAATCGTTGGTGCTCTTTCGGACTTTGTTTTAAAAGAGTCGCCACCTAATTTTTAGGAAATTAGGAAAACCGGTTTTGAAGGGTTTGTTCATTCACCGTGAAAAATCCTTCTTAATCCAAGTTCTAGGTAAGGGTTCTGGTGATCCCTTAGGGAAGGTGTTAGGCACCCTAGTATTAAGGATCCGTACTATACGGTTGAGCTTCAAATTACAATGTGTGGGTATTTGCATGAACTGTTTATTTAGTGTAATATTCCCACAAAAATCTATCCTTTTATTGCATATCAAGTTTTTTGGAAGAATTGAGTGTAGTTCCCTTATATATGGGCTTATTTTAGGTTGGACTTATCATATCCAAATGAATGTATTTCCCTTATATATGAGGATAAGTAGTTTTTAGTAAAAAAGGGGAGTTATCTTGTTATAGTAAAAGTGTGTATATATATATTTCCAGTTCATGCCTTAATCCAAACTTGGTTCGGATTAATCATACATATACGTCAAAATGCCTTACTTATTATTCTGTGATTATGAATATGTTTCCAATTCTATTAAGGAAAAACATTTTTAGCACTTTGTTTTAAAAGTCCAGCTCGGTTCGACCTTGGGGCCGTAAAAGAACGGATTTGCAATGATAATAGGCGACAACACAATTGTTGAGAGCAAAGGATTAAAGCCATATAAACTTGTGTCTATTTAAAAAGGGTTGTCAATTTTTGAATAGAAATGTAATGGGCTCCGGCCCAAAAAATGCATCTTGTTTATACCGTTTCGAAAAAAAAAGCATTCAGGACCGGTCTTTGATGAAAAATCTTGGCTTATAGCAATTTAGGTGGGCTCTAGCCCAAAACTCAGTTTTTGTTTGTGTGGACTTATTCCAAAACAACGCCAGTTTTTCCAAATAAATTGCAGCATTTTGGTTTAGGAAAATTAACCGTGACTTGCACAAAATCTCTCATTTTAACAACTGGTTTTATAATGAAAACAACAATGTGTTCCTTTTAATTCTGAAAAAAATTGTAGGGCAAGTAATTTTGGCGAAAAACGTGACATACCAACATCTACCATTTTCTTGAAAATCTTAGTTTATTTTATGAAAACCTAATTGATTTACCTCTTTTAAAAATCCCTTTTTAAAAATAAGAAAACAAGACGGGTTCTGAAAATTCACGAAGGAGCCTAAGGTCAAACTAAACGGCCTAAGTACCGTTTGCCTAAAGCGTCTAGTTCCAACCATTTGGTTTCCAATAATGTTGTGAGTTTTACAAATACAATTGTGAAGACAAAACATATCATATCGCAAAAATAAAGCAAGTAAAGCTTGGGGTGTACCAAGCCCCTTAACCATTTTCACCCATGGTTGGGCCTTCATGGACATATATATTAGCTTCCCTTTATTTCCCATATTCGGCAGATTTTGAAAGAATTGTCCTATTGGGCCTTAGGCCTAATAAGGAGGCTGCTTCCCCGGCCCAGGCGGCCATACGAAGAGTAAGAGGGGGAGGGGGGGGGGGGGGGGAGAAAAAGGAAATAGGTTAGATTGAATCCTATGAAAATTCACATAATATACACTGAAAATATACACACATAACGATAACATTGAGGTAGGAATAGCCAAGCTGTCCTAGCATGATATTTTTCATGATGCATTATAGTGTTGTGTGGGCTGGGTGTATTGGAGTGGTACTAGGGTGGTTGCCACCCTCCTTGTTCTCAGTGTCACACAAGATTCAAGGGGTTTCATCGAACCACAGGCATGGCAAGCACTGGGGGAAGGTTTGGCCAACCGCGAGTGATCCTCAACCTTACCACAATCAAGCACAAATGCCCAATTAGAAACAAATATCATTGAACAGTTTATCCTTCAACCCAGGATACAAAAGAAAATGCAAGAAACATAACTCCTAGGATTCAAAGATAATGTGTCACTATACATCATTACTACCACTTAATCACACCAAGGAGCAAGCATATATTCATCATACTATGCATTACTTAAGCCAAGAGTGGTCTATGCCAAATAAGCTTATAAGTTTCTTTATGAAAACGTACAATCATAGCATATTCCAATGTAGAATTCAGTCACACACACTGCACATATATAGAGAACCAAATAGACCCAAATAAAGGGAAAATATACTCCAAGTCACAGTTTGCAAAAGCCAAGTGTAAACTAAGCAGACATATATAACATGAGAAAAGAAATCAATTTCAATTCAACTAAACACATAAACATGGTAGGTAGGTGGGCTTTCAAGTCCCAGTTAGACTTAACAAGATGAAAACAATCAAGTAGAAGCATGCAAGCTACGTCCATAGCAGAGAAAAGATGCATAAAACCATTCATGTCCTCTTGACGGACTTCCTAAAAAAAAGGGGAAGGACCTACATGAACTTAAGAGTTCTTATAACTCTATTTCAGTTTCAATCCCTCACTTATTCAAGTTTCCTATTTCCCTTTAAGTTCTTCCCCTTATATTCCAATTCAGTCATGTACAGATGCTCGTAGGTTCACCAGTAAGCTTTTATTAAGCCACTTATCAATGCAGGTCTGATTCTAGCCAAGTCTTTTTGGTCCTAGCAACAAGATCCACATGATTTTAGTAATATTTATCCAGTCAGCATGCACCACCATGGGCTTATGAAAGTGCCATGGTGCCTTTTATACAAAGGGCAAGTGGGGTTAATCCAACAGTACCATGATCACCACCCCTTTTAGATCCCTTCACAAGGCACCTTTTGAAAAGACTCTTCTAGGCCATGTGGTTTTTTGGTCTTTCTAATCACAAAGAACAGTTGCTACCCGGAATGTACTTACAACCAAATGTCTTAACAAGTTCAAATGCATGGACATATAAATGGACAGGATCATTTAGGGTAGGATTAGGATCATTTTCACCATTAGAAGCCAGCAAAAAATCCACATAGAATCATAACATGAGTCAAGGTGTCATCCACAAGTTCATTTAACTACTTCACAGAACTAGCTTAGATCAGTCTAGGAATCCAACAGGTTATGTCATATTGCAAACTTCATCTGGCCAAACCATAGAAAATGTGCATGAGGTAGTCAAGGAGATAAGGATAACCAGAATATCTAGGTAGAGTATTAGAGATCAAGCCCAAACACAGATTATTCAAATAATGGATAGTAGGCCAATTTCCATCTTTTGTCTTAAGCTAGTTATATTTCAACAGAACTCATGTAAGAAATCTCATGATTTAACAACACAGACTAGATTGGCAGTTTGATCTTAGATATGGCATGGTTACTTTCTTTTGAAACATTCAGAACCTTTAAATAGAATACAAAAAGGGAATTCAAGCCAGCAAAATGCCAAATGGCCATGAACCAACTCTCATTTTAATAAAGATACGTTATTACCTAAGCAAGACCAAACCTTTAAGTCTTTGACACAACAAGATTCACAAAAAAAGGAAGAGAAGAGGAAAGAGGAAAGATAGACATCTACTGGCAAATGAAACAAATCCCTAGACTGTCATGTAGGTGCAAAGAAACAATATGGCATATTTATAAACAAGTAACATGGCAAGCACTTTAGATTTCTATTCCAGTTCTGAAAGGACTAATTACTTAGCAAAAGATTGGCTCAAATCCCTTACCAATCTAGTCTCTAAACAAAGTTCTTCTCATGAATATGCATAAGATTCAAGCTAGTTTAAGTTTCACCCCCCCCCCCCTTTCCTACTCATGTTTTAATAGATTGGATTAGCAGAGTAATGTCACTTTAACAAACTAAGGGTTCATCATTAACCTAACCCCCCCCCCTTGTTTCAATACCTTCCTTCCTAGTTCTATCCCCGATTTGCCTATTCAAACCTCTAACTTAATAATGATTAGTTGTTAAGACTAAGCCTACTCAATACCTCCTAACTTTGAACTTACATTGTCAACAACAAGCTGGTTACTTTCACTAGTCAGGTTTAAGCAAGAGGTCATAATCAAATAAAAACTCCAAGCATATTAAACTCCTAAAAAAAGGCATGTCTTAAGCTGTTAACCTTGTTTTAATTTAACTTGCTTTCAAAAGTGAAAAAATAAGCCAGACAGATTCTCAGCAAGAGCAGGGTGGTTCCTTATTTAGCAAAATATTGAATTCTTGATCTGCCTGTATCTCTAATCCTTTTTCATTATATTTACCAAAGTCAAAACAGTTACTGCACACTTATAGAGTTTAACAAGCTAATAGAGAATAAGAACCAAATCACATAGAGGGTCAACTTAAGGCATTTGTACAGCAATGTAGCATCAACCATAGATGACGTAACACATTTTCACACACACTCTGTAGGAACAGTTTTAAAATAGTTATCACTTAAGCGTGGTAAGATAGGAGTAGGGTAGTCCCACTTTGAAAGGAGAATGTCACAAATCAACTAATGGCAATCCAGGACATGTTCAATAATGCAAAACAAAAGGTCCTTAGACATAACTAGAAAGGCACTTAAGTCATGAATTCCTTTGGAGATAGGTATTATCACATCATGATGCAAGTAATGCAATGATGACCCTACAAACATGTCATAAGGACTTTCTAACACCAAGCAGTATTATCAAAGAGTCATACAACCCAAATTAATATTCTAAACAGCCTTACAACAACCTATGTATTCTCTGATTAAACTAGACCCTTTTGTTTCAATAAACACATATTGATGGTATACTGAGATCCTTATCAAAATTCAAGATCACACAAGCCATTTCTAGATTCCAACAACCTTAAACACCTTTGCCAAGGTGCAGTATTGATTTAAGACATCCCACCTTAAACCAAATAATCATATACCAGATCAAACATATAAATATGGCATCATGTTTTGTAAGGAATTTACTCTAGAGCTTACTAAACAAAGCCTAAATCAACAATCATACTACAAAAGTCATCAACCAAGGACATTCTAATAATACAAATTAACTACTGACTTAACTACTAACTTATAAAATGACAAAGAATATAAAAAGGGGGTACGGTATTACCTTTTTCGTGTGCAGCCCTTGTCAAGAACGGATTCACAAGCCTCTTGTGCTTCCAACCCAAACTCAACCACAACAAAAGAGAAAAAGTAAATAAATTTTCGACTAAGAGACTCAAACCAGACCAAGAGGCCTTCTTTTGAGTCTAAAATTATACTTTGCTTATATTTCAAGTGTTTAACTTAAAATTCTAGCTTTCTTTGATTTTTTCTATTCTGAAAAACTAGTCTTTGTGATGAAGGTTGGAATTCTATTTATAGAACCCCAAAATTGTGAAGGAACTTCAAAATACCGATGTGGGACTAACATTTTTCTACTCAAATAGCCTTTGTAAACAAGATCTACGGTCGAAACTAGCCAAGATTAAGAATGCATGGCGTATCTGAGTATTGTTCTACTCGATCTGGCCCTTTTGTACTTGCCCAATGAAATTCGAACAAATACAACAATACCATTATAAAATAAAGAATAAAAATATAGGAAATCTAATATAGAAATCATATATTAGATTCAAAAAAAAATTAAAGGAAAGCTGGAAGTGAAAACGACTTATACCGTGTTTGGGAAGGAAGAAGATGAAAACGAGGTTGGATCATTAATGTTATCACGCGAAAAAGGTAGACTAAGGCTGCAACATCCTTGTACTCTCTACAACATTGCCATTTCTGGCATGAGAGAGCAGGCACGAAGCCTGGTGGCGCTAGGGTTAGGGTATGGGGAAAGGGGAGGGGAAAAGAGAAAAGGTTAGGGCTCGTTTGGCGTGGAAAAATGATAAGTGAAAGGGGGTTTGCCCCTTATCAGCTGCGGGTTGGGCCGAGTCAGCCCTATTGGGCTTGGATTTGGTACAACTGAAAATTAAAAAGAAGAAATGGCCCTTTTCTTTTGTAGACAAGTGTATACACACATATATATATATATATATATATATATATATGTGTGTGTGTGTGTGTGTGTGTGTGTGTGTGTGTGTGTGTGTGTGTGTGTGTGTGTATATTTGGCATATATGTTGAGTATATTTAGGTCCTAATCATATATAATTTAAAATATCATTAAAGAAAATTTAGATCATGGGGAAAATTAGGTTGCTGCGCATTTTTATAATAATAAAAAAGGAGAAATAATTTTTAAAGGTCGGTTAAGTCGTTGATGGGCCTGAAAAGAATTGGCCCAACGTACTTATTTCAATTATGGCCTTCTTTGAAAATCAGGACAAACATATGATTTAACGTTAAATACCAACAAGCTAATTTCTAAAAAAAATACAAGTTAATTCTTTTAAACGGAAAAGCAATTGAATTAATTGTAACCATGGCAAAAAACCAAAAAGGGAAATATATATTTGATAAAGGGTTGGTTTTGCAAATTTATTATTTAATTAGTTAACTTAGCTTAATCAAATCATTAAAGGGCGATTATACTTATTTTTTGTACAAATCAGGAGTAGTAAAGAAAAGGTAAATAATTAATTACTTAAACTATTTAAATTATCCAAATTTCAGAGGTGAAAAATAAAAGAAAAGTGTTAAAAAAAAAATTTAAATGATTAAACATGAATTCCTCTTCTTTCTCTTTCCTCTTTTAAAATAATTCAACCAAATATCTTGAAAATCATTATTATTCTCATGATGCATAGAAAATTTTTTACTGACTTAAAAGGAAGAAATATTGATCTGGACATTTTTTGTAAAAATCATTTGAGGCCATTAGAGATATTCAGCTTATTCACTCATTTCCCAGGGACCCCGAGTGGTTGAAATGACTTACGGGAGGTCAAAAATTAGGTGTCAACACAACCGTTTGTCCCCGAACGGACAAGAGGGAAAGAAACAAGGGAAAAGGTACCTGACTCAGCCAAAAGATGGGGATACTTATTACGCATATCTGACTCGGTCTCCCAAGTAGCTTCCTCAATAGGACGATTCTTCCACTGGACCTTAACTGTCGGGATTTCTTTCGATCTCAACTTACGCATCTCCCTATCTAATATACAAGGTCTCATCTAACAGAACCGAATCCCAACGAATGATATAGGACCCATCACCATAATGCCTCTTCAGTATAGAGACATGAAGCACCTGACGAACACCGGACAAACCTAAAGGTAAAGCTAACTCGTGCTCTACCTCCCCAATACGATCGAGAATCTCAAACGGGCCAATATATCTAGGACTAAGCTTACCTTTCTTCCCAAATCTCATCACACAATTCATGGGTGAGACTTTCAATAATATGTTGGACTTATTGGATCCTTAGCAATTCATGCGAGGATTGGTCATTGGGGATCTGTAAAGCCCTTTTTTATGAAATTTCCGAGAGGTCAACCGGGTACGGATGCTTTATTTATCACTGTGTAGAGATGAATACTATATGGTAGCGGCAGGAAATTCTTGTTCCCCTACCATAAACTCAAGATCCCGGACCTTTCGATTTGCATACTCCGAGCTGCTAAGAGCTTTTCTTGAATCACCTTGACCTTATCTAAGGACTCTCTCAGCATATCAGTACCCCAAGGTCTTACTTCAAACGCATCAAATCACCCAATCGGTGACCTACACTTCCTCCCATAGAGTGCCTCGAATGGAGCCATATCAATGCTCGAATCATAACTATTATTATAAGCGAACTCCGCCAATGGTAAAAACTGGTCCCAATGACCACCGAAATCTATCACACACGCACGAAGCATGTCCTAAAGAACCTGAATCGTCCGCTCGGACTGACCGTCTGTCTGGGGGTGGAAAGTTGTGCTAAGGTCCAACCTAGTACCCAATTCCAAATGTAGATGCTTCCAAAACCGAGATGTAAACGTCGTGCCCCTATTGGATATGATGGAAATAGGAACCCCATGTAGTCTAACAACCTCACGAATGTAGATCTTGGCTAATTTCTTAGCGTTATAAGTAAGCTGGACTGGAATAAAATGTGCAGACTTAGTCAACCAATCAACAATGACCCAGATCAAATCAAACTTACCCAAGGTCTTTGAAAGACCCACCACAAAATCCATGGCGATACTCTCTCACTTCCATTCAGGAATGGGCATCCTCTGAAAAGTACCGCCGGGCCTATGGTGCTCGTACTTAACCTGCTGACAATTTAAACATTTGGAAGCATACTCAACTATATCACACTTCATCCTAGCCCATCAGTAATGCTGCCTCAGATCACGGTACATCTTCGTACCACCAGGATGAATAGAATATCTATAACTGTGGGCCTCCTCTAAAATCGTCTGAATTAAGTTATCCACTCGAGGAACACACACGCGCCCCTTTATCCTCAACACGCCTTCTTCATCGACCACAGCCTCCTTGGCCTCACCACTCATTACCTTGTCCCGAATTTTTCATAAACCCGGATGATCACATTGTTTTGCCTTAATCTGATCTAGAAGAGATGACCTCACCTCAATAAAAGCCAACACTCTGCCAGAACCGTATAAATCAAGTCGCACCAAACTGTTAGCTAGAACCTGAACCTCTATGGCCAATGGACGCTTTGAAGTGACCAAATGAGCTAAGCTACCCATACTAGCTGACTTTCTGCTTAAGGCATCCGCCACTGTGTTTGCCTTGCCATGATGGTATAAAATAGTAATATAATAATCCTTCAATAATTCCATCCATCTCCGCTGCCTAGAATTTAAATCCCACTGAGTAAACACGTGTTGCAGGCTATGATGATCAATGAATATTTCGCAATGGACACCATAGAGATAGTGCCTCCAAATTTTCAATGCAAACACCACTCAGCCAGCTCTAAGTCATGAGTAGGATAATTCTTTTCATGAATCTTCAATTGCCTGGAAGCATAGGCAATAACTCTCTTATCCTGCATCAACATAGCACCCAAACCCGAACGGGAAGCATCACAATAAACCACAAAATCCTTACCCTCCACGGGCAAAGCAAGAATCGGTGCTCTGGTCAATAAATTCTTGAGCTTTTAAAAGCCCTCTTCACACTCATCGGACCATTGAAAAGGTAACTCTTTCTGCGTTAAACGGGTCAAGTGTGATGCAATGGAAGCAAACCACTTCATGAACGGGCGGTAGTAACTAGCTAACCCCACGAAGCTGCGGATTTCTATCACAGATGTGGGCCTAGCCCAATCTCTGACAGCCTTAATCTTTTTGGGATCAACCATAATCCCCTTTTTTTAAACCATGTGCCCTAAGAAGGACACTGAATCAAGCCAAAATTCGCACTTAGGGAATTTAGCATACAACTCCTAGTCCCTCAACAATCCAAGGAAAACACTCAGATGTTTTTCATGATCTTCCCTTCTCTTCAAATAAATCAATATATCATTAATAAATACAATAACAAAAGAATCTAAGAATGGCTTAACAATTCGGTTCATCAAATCCATAAAAGCATTAAGGGCATTAGTAAGCCAGAAAGACATGACAAGAAACTCATAATGTCCGTATCTAATCCGGAAAGCTGTCTTAGGAATATCCTCAACCCGAATCTTTAACTGATGGTAGCCCGACCTCAAATCAATTTTAGAGAACACACATGCTCCCTGAAGTTGGTCAAATAGATCATCAATGCGAGGAATAGGATATTTATTCCAGATGGTGACTTTATTTAACTGACGATAATCAATGCACATCCATATAGTCCCATAAAAGCATAGAAGCGCCTCACGGAGAGACACTAGGACGAATAAAACCATTACCGAGAAGGTCCTGAAGTTGTTCCTTCAATTCCCTCAACTCTGCTGGAGCCATGTGATATGGAGGGATAGAAATAAGGCCAGTCCCCGACTCTAAGCCAATGCAGAAATAAATATCACGGTATGGTGGCATACCGAATAAGTCCGCAGAAAACACCTCTGTGAACTCACAAACTACAGGAACTGACTCAAGTGGTGGGATCTCAGTATTAGTATCACGAATATGTACCAAATAAGCTAAACACCCCTCTTCCAATAAGTTTCTTAGCACGAACATAAGAGATAATTTTCTTTGGAGAGGGATTAGGTTTTCCTTTCCACTCAAGTCTAGGTATCCCTGGCATGGCTAAGGTGATAGTTTTAGCGTGACAGTCTAGGACCGCATGGTAGGGAGATAGCCAACTCATACCCAAAATAACATCGAAATCTACCATGTCGAAAATCATTAAGTCTACCCAGGTACCATAACCCATAATCGTAACAGTATGAGATCGAAATACTTTATTTACCACCACAAAATCTCCGACCGGAGTACGCACAAAAATAGGAGTATTAAGCAAGTCACAATCGTATCAAAACTCCTAGAAAACTAAGTAGACACATACAAAAACGTGGAGCCTGGATCAAATAGTGCACCGCCGGTGATGATCGAGATAGTACCGTGATAACCGCGTCTAAGCCTCGGCCTGCGGCTCGCCTAGCATAGCATAGAGATGGGTACGCCCACCACTAGCCTGGGAACCTCTACGGTCCCCCTGAACTATCTAAACACCACCCTTACTAGCCTAACTACCGCCCCTGTTGGGCTGAGCGCCACCTCTACCAGTCGTGTGACCACCCCACCCGCCTCTGAGCATGGTTCCTATCGAAAGATCCCCTCCTCAGCCGAGCAACCGGGGGCCGGGAGCCCGAAACCGGCCACCGGTTACCCCCGCCCGAATCTAGGGACAAAACCTCCGATGTGCCTCGCGCTCGCCACACTCAAAGGTGCACGATCAAGAACGGGCCTCTGGCCCGACATGTAAGAGGCCGAATAACCTCCCCGATCGAACTTGGGACTAAGCAGCCCCTCGCTTGGGCCGACAGAGCTCGAATAACTCCAACGAGCTCTCCAACCGTAGTCGGCATAGTCTGCTGAACTTGACGACTCGAATAACTCTGGGATCCCTGTCCCTTAAAAAATGTACCACTGAAATTACCACCCTTTCGGGCCTTCTTCTCTGCATATTTGTTGTAGCTATCCTGACGAACACCCTCAACAGTCTTTACGTGATCCACAACCTCCTGAAAAGTACAACTGTTGGTCACCAACTGCAGAGCCGACAGCTGAAGGGCAGTATTCAACCCCTTCACAAAACATCTAACCCTCTCCTTCTCAGTAGGCAAAAGTTGGAGAGCATAATGAACCAAGGAGTGAAATCGGGATTCGTAAGCAGTTGCAAAAGAATTTCCCTGCTCAATATTACTAAACTCATCACGCCTCCTGTCCTCAAAGTACGAGGAGCATACTTCTTAAGAAAAATCTAGTAGAACAGAGTCCAAGTTAATGGAAGCAAATTCGCTGCTCTACACTCTACAAACGCCCTCGACCATAGCATAACATCTCCCATGAGCTGAAAAGTCACGAAATCTACTCCATACTTCTCAACTACCCCCATCTTGTGTATCCTCTTGTGGCAATTAATAATGAACTCATAGGCATCCTCTACCTTAGTACCAAAGAACTCTGGAGGCTTCATCTTAGTGAACCTCCAAAACAGATCGTGCTCGTCACCTATCATTACCGGTCCTCCCAATGGCCTAGGGAATAAATCATGTCCTGGGGCCTCATCCAAACGTGAAGCCACAAGCTCGGCGCTTTGTCGTACTCCCGGCGCCCGAGGAGGGACCACCTGCTCTCGCACCCCGATTACCCGTCGCCGGTAACACACACCGCTCGCTAATCCATTCGCAGGTTCAAATTGATCGGACCATAACATTCGACAGAAGACCGGAGTAGCAATAATGTCCAACCGAGCCGGTTCTCGTCGCGAACTCTGGCGCTCATCCGAACAACCCGAGGCTCATTGGACTCGCCGTGTTGCCGACCAACCGCGAGAGCCTCCGCCACCATGTGGTGCCGCTTGGTCCCCCGCCTTTACCACGGCCCGGCCACGGCCCTCGGCCCGGCTCTTCTTCCACGAGTCTAGTCCTCACCCCCCAGATACCAATTGGAATGAAGTAGCATGAAAGAAAGAAAGAAATTAAAGTTTCCTAGTGTCCCAAAGCCTCCTGAATATAAGTACAGACATCTCCGTACCAATCCGCAAGACTTTACAAGACATGTCCTTGTACGATGAGATCAATGAACCTAAAGCTCTGATACCAACTTTGTCACATCCCAAACAGACGTGAGTGGCACCCACACTAGTCCGATAGTGGGCGAACCAATCCCTTAACCCATTACCAAGCCAATTCCAATTACTTAACAAATTATAAAACATTACTCACAAATAAATGATAAGGAGAATCTAGCAATAATATAAACAAATAGCAAGTGCAGAAATCTAGCTATTGCATACCCAAAATCTGAAAGTCACCGTACAAGGACTCTAACCAACAATGTCTAAAGAGAAAGTACTGTCTAAAAATAACATAATGTCTGGGGTGAAAATAGACATCTGAAATAAAGAAAGATCTTCAGGCGGCATGGCACGGATAGGAGCTCACCCTCTGATCTTGTAGCGAATAACCTCAACTAGATGCGAGGTCTAGAAGACGTCTCTAGCTCAACGTCTGAACTCATAAAAAAAAGTGCAGCAAGTGTAGGTCAGTACAAGCAACACGTACTGGTAGGTATCATAGACCGACTAAGATTAGTATCATGCATATATATATATAATAGATGAAATAGGTAGACAGGCACAACAAACATGTATCACAATTAATATCAAATAATCCACTTTCAGAATAAGTCACCAATGTCAACAACGAACACCAATACTCAAGCCAAATGAAGTAAAATAAACAATGAAGTTCCCCCTCTGTCACATATCTGTACACACATGCTAAATGGCAATGTTTTTCCCAAATAGCCATGACCTGCAGGGGACCTATGATGTCCATGTACCACTCTTTTCCAAACGAACCTCGGACCACGAGCTCGTACTAGGCTACATCGTCACCCCCTGTCAAATGTGCCTTACAAGATGTATATGTTCCATCTCAATCATCATCAACATCGTCTCATTATCAAATCACAAGGAATAACTCAAGAACATGTATCACGTCAACATCAATGAAGTATAATTAAATAACACAACTCACAATAAGACTAAAAAATAATCTGCTCAACATAATATAATATGTCACTAACATCAACTCATGTCTAAAAGGTATATATGAACACCTTCCTTTCTACAATCTGAAGAATACAATTCAAGTTTATCAGCCTCAACAATGGATAATCATTTCACACAATTAAATCATACAACTAACAACAGTCACCCAAACTCTATGTCCGAAGTCCTAGACATGCTTTCTCCCATAGATTCTACAACATATACAATCAAATAATCAAAGTCTAACTCAAGTAAACCGTAACCTACCTCGAAGCCGAATTGGAACAGTGCAATTACTCCGCAATAGCTTTTCCTTTCCTCAAAGCTTTGGAACGTTCAGAGTCTAGAAATCGTAATGCTTAAGTAAGTAATAGAGTATGAACTCTATTCATGTGTTCTCTAATCATTTTAATCCTACCAATCCGATTTTAGCCAGAGTCTCCATTTTTATTGGAACCCTAGGTCTCAACAGCCAATTTCCATTATTGAAAAATAAGTTCTCATGCTATGAAGCGATAATCTCTATTCTTAGATAAATAAACAACATTAACCAACAATAAACAATACCCATTAATATTCTAGGGTTTTCCTTGATGTTTGTGTTCTACCCTTCAATTCCCATTAAAGGTCCTTTGATTGAAACAAGAATCAACTAAGAACATTACTCGTAGAAGTTAGTGATTAAGGATTACCTTTGATGGAGAATAGTGCCCTAGCCTTTGAAAGTCGTCTCTATGATCTTGGGAATTGTTTTTGGGATTATGTGAGGAGTGGGGTCGAAATAAGGTATTTAAATCCGGATTTTGACTTACTAAGGTCCGCTGCAATGGCCTCGCTACAGTGGGCAACACCTTCGCTGCAGCGGCCATTTGGAAAACCGACCCTTCGCTGCAGCGGCCATTTGGAAGACCGACCCTTCAGCGAGACCCTCCCTCGCTGCAGTGGTATCGTGGCAACGGAAATCCTTTCGCTGCAGCGGTGGATTTTCGGCAGCGAGCTCGGAAACTTTTCAATTTTTATACTTAGTCTCTAAATTTCATTCTAAGACCTTATTAACACAACCAAAACACGGACCAAGTTAAAACACATCACATAGTCACTTATAAGTCACAATACACAACATAAAACACGCCCCAATTTATTTAGGTCCACTCATTCCTAACCCCGAAAAAGTACTAGCAAGGGCAGAATGGTCAATGCATGCATAACGATAAAGCGGGTCGTTACATAATTTTTCTTGATGCATTCGAATTGTCTTGAATTATGAATGGCAAAAACAAAATCTTGAAAAAAATCTCGACATATCCTTAATAATGTAATGCGTTGACTAAATAACAAAACGCTTATCAAAACCTTAATAAAGTAAAAAACTTAAACCTAAAGATAACAAGTTTCCAAACAAACAAAGTTTACTTTGGGGCTCTTTACAACCCCTAAAACGACAATCCAAATGTTTACGTATACTTAATGTATTGAGCCTACATTATTGTTCGCAGAAAAAGATATCAGGTTCTATATAAAATATTGATATTCTGGCATTTTGAAACATGAGTAATCTTTGGTCAATGTATGAAAAAAGCTTGAAATTTCAAAACTTTGAAATTACACACGTGTGGGGAAAATGAAACAATACCTTTTGCGCACTAATTTAGTGCGCAATAGGACTTAACTGTAAAGTTATAGTTTAGTCCTATTGTGATCTAAATTAGTGCGCAAAAGGCACTTTGGTGATTTTTTTTTTTTTAAATGGATTATTTTGGTATCCAAATCCACTCTTTGGGTCATTTAAGTTGCGGACTCATTGTTCAACAACATAGTTTCTTCCTACTTCCTCCTTTCCTGTCAGTATTTGAGCTTTTTATCCGATGTATTCGCAATTCTTGCCTTTAGAAATTTGACAAAATAAACATTGTTAAACTTTTTTGAATCAACTGATCAAGTTTCCTTGCTTTAAAGTGTACTGATATGGTCTCACCAATTGAAGATGATCATAATTGGTGTTTCTCAACATAAAAAGATCCCAATATGTATCTCAACCAAAGAAGAGTCAATCATCAGAACCAACAAAAAGATTGCAAATGTAAGTGTATTTGGTATAATGTAAAATGTTTTCCAGGATATGATATTTTAGAACACAAATATTTTACCTTGAGAAAAATTATTTCAGCTCTCCAATTAAATTGAGTGAGCACAAATTAAGGTTGATGAAACAAGTGACATTACATGGTAGAGGAATAGCATAGGTGGATGGTATTTTAGTGATAATTTGAGTATTGAGTGTTAAAGCTTAACAATGTCAAAATGTTAGTTGAAACAAAATACTCCAATAATACGGAGTAAGAGTTTAGACTATATGTTTATAAATAAGTATGATATAAGTAATTTTCAATATTGGAGTAACATATTCTCCTTGGAGAAAATATGTTTCTAACAATTTAAGGTAACTAAACACAAGAAATCTTTCATCAAATAAAAAAAATTGTGGAAAAAATATATTAAGTTGCACGTAAAACTGAAAACAGGCAGGTTTTGGATTATTATTTTTAGCATAGATGCCATGGTTTTATATGATTCTGAATTACCCGATAACCTCATGTTTAATTTATATTGGCTAATTTGTTGACTCTTCTGTTAGACTAAGGTTTTCGTTCCATCAGTCTTTAATTAACTTGTTTTTAACTTGATTATAAGGTAAAAAAAAATATCCAGAGGTGAATTCAGATGGAGAAATTGTGGACTAAACAGGCTCTGTCAAAATACGGAAGCTTCAAATCGGTTGATGGTTGATACTTGATATCTGTGAGGCAACAAATTAAAGCCAGTGGCAGTGATGATAATAAAGAATAATTAATTAGAAGCTGCAACATATATGACTACCTTTCTTTTATATATATATATATATATATATATATATATATATATATATATATATATATATATTAGTTACAGGTTTACAGTTGTGGATTGAATTTCAGAAATTTTTGGGATTAATTCAAGTGTCTCTAAGAATTCCATGCAGCTGTGTGTAATTCTTAGTTCACAATTGAAAGTAATAATAAGAATTAGACTTTTCCATCTAATTAATATTGAAATAACGACAACAATTCAATTAGTTTTAGACTCAACTAGTAAATTTGAAGTTTCAATTTTGACGATAGTGAAGAACTGGAAACTTGAAATCTATGATCTGAAATTGTGGAAGAAACTGAAACGTATAAAGATAGTTCAAATTAGTCACTTTTAAAAATCATGAAAGCATTTTTTTTTTTCAAAGCTCTTTTTTTTTTTTTTCAAAGCTTACTGTTGGTATAATAAATTTCATGGGCGGCTGAACTGTAAATCAACTCAAGCAAGTGCTTTAGGCCCCAAATTCTGGCTGCCTCAATTTTTTCTAATTAATATATATATTTTTGAAAATATTGTCATAAGTTATATTTGGTCCTTCGTGGCATGACTAGTTTTTGTGTGAATGCAATATAATTTTTTTGGAGTGGCACCAACGTATATATTAACTGTTTTCTTCTTCTAATTAGCAGGTGAAGGTTTTAAAAGAATGTGCATGTACCCAACCTAACTTTTATATTATTGTCACAAACACATTGACAAAATCGTATCAAAAGTATAAAAGCAATAATATTTCAAGCTCCGATCTAAAAATAAGAAATGCTTTATTAATTTTAGTAGAAGTTAGTGATAAAATTAAAAGTAAAGCTATTTATTCAGAACATATATATGAACTTGATCATTTTGAGTTGTTATTAGGTATGACTACTTGTCATGATATTTCATTAACTTTGAATGATTTGTAAAACATAATAGTCACTCTGATGTTGATTGTTCAGACCTATTTTTTGACGGAAAAGTGTTAAGAGAAGTAGTACAAGTCGAGGTGATACTCTAATCGGTTCAATTAGACTAAAAAACTTGATTCTTTTTCAAATACCTAATATTGGTTATAGAATAATATTAACAATTCCTGTGACAGTTGCCGAGGCAATTGTATTGATTAACAATGTCTCAAGAGACATATTTAAATAGATAAATTATGTTATCAATTGAAAAAGAATTATTAATGACTTTGCATATAAAAAGCTAGAAAAGTAGACTTTAAGTAAAAATTTATGATAATAATTTAAAAAAAAAATATAAGTCTTATAGAAATTTTCTTTAGGGCCCGATCTTATTAAGCTGCCGCTGATAAATTTGTGGACAACTTTCTACAACGTCTTTCAACTTTTCTTTACATTTTCTGGAGTGTAGCAGTAATATATGAGATGATACCTTTTCAAGGCAAAGCAAATGAAAAGGGTTTTTAGTTGAAATTTCCAGCTTGGAAATTTGGCTCCCTAAACTTTTCGTCGAGTAAAATATTAAAGGTTTGCTTCGACATTGTTCATCAATCATGATATATCACAGTCATCACATATCCCGACCCCCGCGCCCCACCACCTCGCACCCCAACAAACAGGATTAGTTATGCTGGATTATTTAATCCGTTATTTGTTTTAGTATATTAAGGATAGTTCCGTCTTTAAATATGCTTATTCATGTATTAATAATCCTTGTATTGCTAATACTATAGTTTGTTATATATAAGAATATTACTGAATAAGATGTATAACTAATACTTGGTCAATGGGTGAACCTTCAAAGTCAAAAGTAAAAGGCTTAATGCATATGCGGCCCCCTAAACTTGTCCTTTTTTTTTTTTTTTTTTTTTTTTTTTTTTAAGTGTTGCTCCTATTAAACCCCTAAACTCATCCCAAGTATGCCTATCAAGCCCCCTAAATCTGATTTTTATTAGAAGCAGAAATTAAATTAGGAAAATGAAAGTGGAGTAATATTTTAGACATGTGGTAAGTTATTATTTAGGTTATGGATGTGTCGGTTTCTGCTGGTTCTGCTCTTTCACTGCAAGCTTAATTAAGAGCTAGTCTTTTCTCCCCCTCTCAATTACTGCTAATCTTAGCTAAAAGATGGCATAATTATATTAAAATATATATTAGCATGTTCTTACATTGAAAATGGAATACAATATGTTTCTGATTGTGTTTGATAAACACACTCAAGATGAGTTCGGGAGTTAATAATACTAAACAATACTTAAAGGTGCCAAAATAAAAAAATAAAAAAAATTTAGGGAGCCACATATGCATTAAGTCGGAGCAAAAACCTGTTAAGCTTCAAGTTATATCCATAGGTGATAGGACAAGAGATCAAAAGTCAAAACCACCTATCTTGAAGGTCATTTTTATAAATCACTCATTCACATCTTAATTAAGGGATATCTGTCAAAGGTGTCAGCCCATGGACCTCTTTGGGCTTCCCCATAAATGGGCCTAATACATTGCCAAATTAGACTAGTGCACTTAGTCCCGCTTCCCATCCCAAGTAGCCATACTTTGTCACCTTTTTTCACCCTTGCTTTTGCCTCCAAATATGCCAATTCATACCACAAGGAAGAAGAAGATTGGTTCCCAAATCTATGCAATGTCATCAAAGCAGGTTCCATATCACTCTCTCCAAGCTTCAACCCTTTCCCAATCTCCTGTATCACTGGCTTTCCTGATGTTGGCAAGCAAAAATGTTGGATCACTGACTTAAAGTTAGGCACATAAATCTCTGCAGTTGATTCTTGGTCTACCAACTTCTTTCTCAAAATTGAAACCCCGTACCGAATTTTCTCCGTGAAAGGTAAAATTTGTGAACCAAGAACTGTTATGTTGGACCTAAGTGTTTCTTTGGCCGTTTGCAATATGTCCCTCTTGAGTGTAACCCCAGTAAATCCATCTGATTCCTCTTCACGATAAGCAGAAAAATAGCCCTTATCATCAAAAGCTCTTAGAGTTTTAAGAAGCTTGTATTTTGCTGTGTTTTTGGCTTCTTTTTTGTTGGATATTAAAATCCCAGCAGCACCCATACGAAAAAGACAATTCATAACCAGCATGGATGGTTCTTTGCCGGGATACCAACCTGTGGATAAAATCTCTGCGCTAAGGATAATGGCATTCGAGTTCTTGTGAGATTTCAGTATATGTTTTGAGCCATGTCAATAGCTAATGCGCTGGCACTGCAACCCATGCCACTGATTGTGTAACTTTTAACTTCTTCTCTCATGGAAAACTTGTTTATAATTATGGAAGAAAGCGACGGAGCAGGGCAAAAACCGCTGCAATTGACGATTAAAACATCGATATCATATGGGGTGAGCTTGGTTTTTGCCAAAAGGTCTTCAAATACAGGGAATAATACCATGTGGACTTCACTCAATACTTCCTGGTGGTCTGATTTTGGTGGAATGTAATTGAAAGAATTATATTCCGTATCCCTTTCATTAGCTGAGGTATCCATATATACAAGAGATCCAACCTAATTCTAATTAGCCAATTACGGCTAATTATGCTAACAATATTTGACTAATTATGCTAACAAATCATTTACATTATTTTACACACCTAAGGAATATATTTACATATATTCTATCCAAGAAACGGGAGTTGAGCATCCCGGAAATCTTCAAACAAGACTTGTGGAAGGCCTAGTGAAAATTTGGTCCGATATCTAGACGGAATGTAGTACACCGTCCACGGGCAACTTTCTCACGAACAAAGTGGATGTCCATTTCAATGTGTTTGGTTCGATGTTGTACGGGATTTCTGAAGGTATACGGCACTCACATTATCACAAAAAAGGTTGCCTTACGTATCGGACAATGTAACTCCAATAGAAGATTGGATGAGACTCGGAGACAACATTAGCAACCAGAATAAGCAGCGACACCGGATCGAGAAAGAGTATAGTGGAAAGAAGAGTTATCTGAAAAGACAGATGAGAGAGACGTGTGTGGCAACCTCCCGTAAGAATTACTATAAGAAATGAGATTCGAGGTGGGCTAGCAAACCATAATCAAGTGTGAAGGTATACGTCGAGGGCGTGCATATGATCATCGGTCGAGCAGGCAAACTTGTTGAAAGTTATAGTGTGAATGGAGATAAGAGAACATGTTATGTAGAATGGGGATTATATAGATTGGGAGATCAACAATAATGGAAGACATGAGGGCGATTAATCTCTTGCAAAGTCCCGTTAAACATAATTTTTGTTGCAATGCCAAGGAAATAATTCAAGGGACCCAATTCATAGCAAATCGAGGCTCAAAGTGGTAATCGAGCATCCGAGGAATCTGAGAATAATATCATCAACATATAATAATATGTGGCCATACGGACCTTCGTAGATGAACAAGGAATATCTAGTAAAACCAATGGTAGTTACATTGCGCAAACCGTTTATACCATGCCTGGAGCTATAATTTACAAAGACTTACGTAACAAACCTACGGATGAGTGGGATCGAATAATAGTTATCCCATTTTTTTCCTTAAGTTTTTAAAGCATTTTTAACGTCTTGATGGATGGGCCAATGCTTGGACAAGGAGAGAGTAAGAAGTGCGAATTTTTTACTACGGACAAATGTCCCCACAATCAATGCCCTTATGTTGAGTTTTGCCATCACAACGCCAGACCTTATGGTTCAAAATCACCATTAGCTTTTTCCTTTTGAAAATCCAATTGAACGAATAACATTCACATTAAGGTGGACGGGAACCAATTACTTAAAGAGCATCATCATTCATAGCCATTTTCCAATTCGGGTAAGGGCGAGCAAAGGGGTACGATAAAGGGCTTTAACCGTAGTATTTAAATATTGTTTTACTTAAAAATAATACTTTGACTACGGGTTAATTCGGGGTTTTTGGAGATTGGCAGAAGGAGGAATCTGAGGAGGCGGAGGACTTGGAGGAGAAAGGCCATTTGTTAGGCTTTTTTTAAAATAATAAATGGAAATGATATTTTAAATATAATTCATCTAAAAAATCATATGTTGAGAGGAAGGGGCATGTATTTTGGAGAAGGGAAACACACTCTCATCAAAGATTGGCGACAAACAATGATTTTGTTGGACGATAAATCATAGCATTTGTAGATAATGTTAGGATATCCCAAAAAAATACAAGATGGACCGTTTGTAATTTGTGGATATAGAGGGTAATACGACACCCAAAAACCCGCATAGGCTTTAAAAGTAGGAAAATATATTTTTGGTAAAACATTAGTAAGATATGTTGCCATTTGTAAAATGATGCCAAAAGGAAGGAGGAAGGATGCATGGGCAAGAAGAGTCTCAGTGATATTATTGATAGATCGAATTTTCCGTTCGGCGTTTGTGAAAATGAGGAAAAAAGTGAAAGACAATTAGACTACACAAAATTTCCCAATCTATTTTAATTTTGTATTTTTAATAGTACGCTCAAAAGTTTGAATGGGCTTTTAAAGCATATTTTTATAAATCGGACTTCTTAGCTATTGAAAAGTCCATAAGAAGGAAAAATCATCCAAAAACAAAACATAATAACGATGTCCCATGGAACTTAAAAAGAGATGTCCATAAATCACTATGAATAATGTCAAACGGCAACAATGTTTTTGAAGAATTAAATGGCAACTTAATGTTGTTTTTTACAAGAATGACAAATTCGAACTACTAGATTTTACATTTTTTTTTGGTAATAGTCCAAAATAGAAGTTATTAGAAAGATAAAAATGGAGTTGGAAGGATTTTTGAATGTGGTTGGGATTCGACAAATCACAACATTAGAATCCCCGTAGAAATCCTTAGTAATAAGGATCAAGAAATAAGACAAGTAACCGGACAAAGGATTATTTTTAATGAGTTTATGAAGGACATTTCGTAAGGTTAAGGGGGGGATTTGGGGAAGGCAAGCTAGTATGACACAACCACGAATTGGAATTGAATGACCCTTCAACAACAATACATGATTGGAATTAAAATAAGACGAGAGGCCATGTGGGAATCCGAGGACCGTGTCCATATACCAATTTGGGTCGGGTGGATTCAAGCTCATCGTGTGCATTGCTGACTCAACATCCGTTGGAACGTAGGTTGGAACATACGAGCCCATAGACGCTTTGTTGTACAAGCGTTGTGGATGAGGCCCAGACAACTGTGGCATCGTGGCCGTGTTGCTCGGGGGACGACCAACTTTGAGTTGGATATGGGCAAGGTGGAGCGGTGGAAGGCACCCGTTACGCGCCAAGAACCACGGCCGGATGCGACCCGGCGGAGCGTCGACCGGCGTGTCTCCCGCCACCCGCCACCGTGCGGACCCTATTTCCGCCGAACCGATGACCCACCTTCCGCCGGAGTTGTTGCGGTTGTGGTGTTTGTTTTTCCCACGATGATGAAAGTTGTCGGGTGAGAAGCCGGCGGGCCCGACCGATGCCCGGCAGCCGCTTGTAGCGGGTTCGCGTTCCTAGCGTGCCTCGCTGAATGGTGGAAGAGGCTTCGCGTGCCGAATCTGCGTACCAAGTCCTTTATACGCCTCGGCCGAGTAATCAAGCACGAGTCGGTTGGTGATCGGGGGCGCCCGACTTCTTCGGAGAGAGGTTTTTAATGCCGAAAAAATCCTTTTATTTTCTTGTTCAAGAAGTACGCCCCAACACGAAATATGTCCCGTAAACAATATTCTTGTGGCTTCAAGAGAGAATGGATATGGTGGAATAAAAAAGTTGGACCAAGTTCGATCTCAACCATCGGTTTTAGACGAAGCTCTCTTCCCCGGGAGGTGGAGGGATGATATGATGGATTGCGAGCGAGCAGCTTGCGTCCATCTATCACGTTTTCCATCTCGAGAACGATTATGATTTCGGATCGAAACCATTAGAGAGCCGGATGGAAGGAAGAACCACCACGGGTATCTTTAATGGTAACCAGGAAGAAGATGACGGAGGGAGAAGAAAATAGGGCACGGCGGAAGAAGAGGAAGAAAACCTTTGGTAAACTTGAAAGAATTATATTCCGTAGTTAGAGGTATCCATATAAACAACCTAATTCTAATTAGCCAATTACAGCTAATTATGCTAACTTGACTAATTATGCTAACAAATCATTTACATTATACACCTAAGGAATATATTTACATATATTCTAACAGTAATGAAGTGCAGGGGGTAGATATGTTTCTTCACTTTGTCCTGATTGACTCAAGATTTTAGTCATGAAATTTATGCTCTCTTTATCCAAGAAACGTTGAGCATGTTCGACAAAGAGCGCGTGTGGAACTCTACAGAAATTTGGTGGCTTTAGACATGAATAGTCCGCCAGGTATACTGGTGATGGCCTTGATTTCAAGATGCAAAAGAAAATGTAACTAAAAAGGACCACAACATGAAAGATGGTGAGTTCTGCCTTTAGCAGAATAAGCAGCGCTTCTATAGTAAAGAAGATGAAAAGACAGAGAAGTTTTGTAAGCTCCATAAGAATTACTATAAGATGATTCTTGGCTAGAAAATTGAAGGTATTCAGTAGCGAAGGAATGAAGTTATAGTTGTGGAGATAATGAACATGTTATATAGAAGGGGATTATATAGATTGGGAGAGCCCAATAATGTTTGCATGAGGGCATTAATATTGCAAAGTCCCAACTAATTTTTGTTGCATTATTATGAAATTCAATCCAAATCCTCAAAGTGGTAATAGGTCTTGTAAATGCAAATCAGTTACGACTCTGCAATATCTAGTAAACCTACAGTATTAGTTGACTTTTTTGTTCTGCTATAATTTGTTAGTCCCTCCCTCTCATATCAGTTATCCCATTTTTTCCCTTTTATACGGTCTTTGAAATCATAAATAAAAAATATTTTTTTTAACAAATTTACCCTTATCTCTTTTCACAAATTAGGTTAAACTAATTTTATTGATATTTGAACATTATAACATCAATCAATAATTACTTGTTTGAATTCTTTAAACTTATAGCATATAGGCTTTGTAATCAATATTATTTACTTTAAAAAATACTTTATCGGTTAATTTTTACTTGCCATAGGACTTTTCACTACTTTTTTGAAAATAATAAATGAAATGTATATTTTATAATAATGCCATAACTACGAGCATTTCAAAAAATCTTAAAAAATGATTTGAGGAATTAGTAGTTAATATTAAGGGTAAACAGGAAAAAGATTGATTTTATTTTGATATGCTAAAATAGACAAGTAAAAGTGAAAATATATTTTTAGTATAGTGGACGAGTAAAAGTAAACGGAGTAACTAAATAAGGCCAAAATGAAAAAAAAAAAATTCTATTTTAATTTTGTAAATTGACAAGTACTTTGAGACATATGTTTTAGTAACCTTACTAATATGAAATGAAGGAAATATTAGCTTAATTCAACGACTGCCTAGATTACTGTTCTTGTTTTTTTTTTTTTTTTCTTTAATAATATCAAGTTATTTAAAAAGTTGCAGGTACTTATTCACAAATCACAGCATTTGAATTTTAGTAATAACTTCAAGAAATACGACAAGTAACCTTTGGTAAAGGATTATTCAGTGTCTTCCGGCCGTTGGGAATTTAGGACTCCATTGGGAATTCTGAGGCCGCGGGTGGATTCGTAGGGCGTCTTTTTGTATGTATGCATGTTTTGTGTTGTGTTTTGAGGCCTTGGATGAAATGTGGGGTGATAGGGGGAAAACTTTTTATGCGGTGGGGCCGTGAATGTCGGGCTCACGTACGTGGTGCCTTTGCCCATATAGTGATGCCGCTATAGCGGCATAGTGACCGCTATAGTGGTGGCTTGGCCGCTATAGCGGACCGGAAGATTCGTGCGACCGCGCGGTAATGCCGACCTTCAGATGTATCGATTTTTCCTTAGTTTTATTTTCATTCATAACACTCCCAACACACTTCCCAACAAATACTTAGAGAGAATTTTCAAGCTAGGCCAAGACAACCTTGTGAGGTAAGTTCCATTGCTTTCATTCTATCATTCCTTTCCCCTTAATTATTGTAATCATCTCCATGGGTCTTTAATGGTGAAATTGAAATAGAAACCTTAGAATATTAATAAACCTTCTAAACTTGATGGGTTATGGTTATTATCAACTAGTTATCATCTAAATGCATTGGTTAGTTGCTCTTGATCATAAATTGAATAGTTAGAGACATAAACTAAGTGATTTGGAGACCTAGGGTTCTATAACAATGGTGTCTTTATAGAAAAGCTGTTGTAATGGGAATGTTTGATGGAATGTGGTGGAAATTGATGATTTATGAATATTAGGGCTTTTGATAGGTGTCATCACCTAGAAAATCATCCCCTTAGAATGGGGAGAGGGAAGGGTATTTCTTGCCTTGGTATTTGCAAATTGAGCAATGCGACTCATCGAGTCTTTTATTTCTAGACATGAACGTATTGAGGCTTTAGCGTAGGCAGTGACGGACATTGTTCCGGCTCTCTCGAGGTAGATTACGGTTTACTTGAGTTAAACTTTGGTTAGTTGAATGTATGTTTGTGATTTCATTAGGAGAAAGCATGTCTAGTATTCATTACATGATATTGTGTGATTAAGCTCTGTAATGCTTGTGATTGAATGTTGTGTAGGCCATGCATGCCATTATTAGTGATTTAATCAGTGGATGTACTTTGATGAGAAGTTAATATAGTCTTTCTCGAGGATATCGGGACATGAAATGATGAGGTGAATATGGATATTGAGCAAGGTAATTTAAAAGGTATTGATTTAGATTATGGGCTCGTGGTCCGAGAATAGTTCCAGAAACGAGAGGTTTATTGTTATATCTCGCGTCCGAGGTTCGTTGCGGACCGAAGGTTGCGCTCGGGTCCGAGGAATGTTTCGAAACGAGTGGTACATGGACACCATGTCCCCTGCAGATCATGACTACTGAACTATGACATCAGATAGCATATCTGTACAACGAGTGGGGGTATAGTGGTAAATTTATCTCTGTTGTGGTTGATGTGTTTGTGATTCTTGGGAATTTGGTGATTTGTTGTGATTGTCCGTGGTTGACTTGTTGTGATGTATTGATATTCATGTATGATTGACTGGCTTGTTTATTTTATTGATTTCATAAGATATGCATGATACTAATCTTAGTCGGCCTATGATATGCAGAATGTACATAGTGTTTGTACCGATACTACTTTGCCGCATTCTTTGAGCGCAGATTTTGATATTCTTCTCACATCTAGCGTGGAGGATCTTGGGGTGATTCTCATTTGGGCCGCCGAAGATTCTACTTATGATGTCTTTTCTTATTCTGGACATTATGGATATTTATTCGGCAGATTTCAGTTCTTAGACATTTTTTTGTCTTAGAGTCTTGTACGATGACTTTCAGATTTTGGGGATTGTAATAGCTAGAACTTCCGCACTTACTACAGTATTTATGGCATGATTTACTTGTTCTTTTATTATTATATAAATAATAATTGTTTAGCCTGATTTATCTAAAAACTGTATTGAATGGATTAGGTGGTATGTATGTTGGTTCGCCGTTAGGATTTAGATGGTGTAGGTCATCGGCGGGTTGGGTCGTGACAAAGTTGGTATCGAGCCTTAGGTTCGTCGATCTCATCATGCAGGTGACATGTCTGAGGAGTCTTGTAGATCGGTACGGAGACGTTTGTACTTATCTTCGAGAGGCTGGCTGACACTGGAAAACTCCCTTTTTTCTTCTTTCGTGCTACTTGATCTATTTGCATCTCATTGATTCAAATTGGTATCCGAATATCCTTCGAGATGGCGAGAACACGCGCCGCAACAGCTAAAGGTAGAGTTGGCGAAGAGCCGGCAGAGGGCTCGCCCCACCGGGGGTGGGGTCCCGTTGGTTGACCCCGTGCCTCCAAAGGGTCCTTAACGAGGCAACGGGGTTGCCGAATTTCGCACCCAGCCCTCGGGCCAATACCGGTTCACAAGAGCGCAGCTACTCGGGGGGGTGTACCGCACGCGATGGCACAATGCGACCCGTTGCGTGGGTTAGCATAGACCGGAGCTATACTAGTGGGTCCAGCAGGTAGGGGCGCAAGGGTAGCGGCTCCAAATTCGGACAAAGCACAAGCTTCGAGAGTTCAGCACGATGCAGCGATGACACCTCGCTTGGATGAGGTTCTGGGTTTTGAGACCTTCCCGAGGCCTATTGCAGGGCCAGTGATGACTGGTGAGGAACATGATTTGTTTTGGAGGTTCACAAAAATGAAGCTTCCTGTGTTTTATGTTACTGAGTCGGAGGACATATATGAGTTCATCATCGATTGTCATGAGCGGCTCCATAAGATGGGGGCCGTGGATAAGTACAGGATAGAGTTTGTGACGTTACAGTTCTTGGGTGATGCTAAGCTTTGGTGGAGGGCTTATGTGGAGTGTGGCCGGTGTCTCTCCGTTGACTCTGGGCCCGCCTTTTACTCTGTGTTTTTGGACAAGCACGTTCCGCGTACTCTGAGGGACCGAATGAAAGGATGGAGTTTGCTACTGTTGATTGGGGGAACTCGTCGCTGTCGTGTGTATGAGTCCCGTTTCCACTCCCTATCCCGATATACTATTCGATTGTCGCCCACCGAGGGGAGAGGGATACGCGGTTTGTGAAGGGTTGAACACTGGCCTTCGATGTCCTCTTACCAGCCACCGGGGCTTCATTTCGTAGAGATAGTGGAGCACGTCCATCTTTTGTTAAGGGGTATTAGGTAGGAGAGTCGAGAAGCATATAGAAGACAGGGGTGGGATGTTCAACAACTCTTTCTCGAGAGGTCAGAGTTCACAGGTTTATTCAGGGCGTCCGGTTCAGTCCGTGACGCAGGTGTCAGCTGGGGGCCCATCAGGGGCAAATTATCATGCTGTGCTTTTTTTGAAGGAATGAACCAATCCTCTATGATACCCTATCGATATATACTATGTGGGTATTAAAGAGGACTGAGGAGTAATTTTCTTGAAGAAATGAATCAGTCCTTTATGATACCTTGTCATTATATAATATACACCATGTGGCATCATAAAGGACTGAGTAGTTTTGCAATGAATCTGTCATCTGTGATACTCTGTAAGTATATGATATATACTAGGTTGGTATACTAGAGGACTGAGTGATTTTCCAACGAATGAACTGTTGGTCCTTTGTGATGCTCTATCAATATATGATATACTAGTGGGTATCATGGAGGACTAAGTAGTATCTTTTGAAGGAATGAACCAATAATGAACCAATCTTCTATGATACCCTGTAAGCATATGATATATATCGTGTGAGCATCATATTATACCGCAATAGTATATTATACCGCAATAGTATACTTCAACTGCAACTGATTCGATATATTATATGCTAGAATAAGTTGTTTTTTGAAATGTAGAAAAAAATGTACTGTATCAATTATCTTTTTTATTGACATAGAAAAAAAAATGAGCCAAAAGGTTTATAGAATTAGACTATTGAGAAAATAGAAAAAAATTGAATTTTTTTTTTAGAAAAATAGAAAAAAATGGATAAAATCACTAGAAATTGCTATTGCCGAATTATATGAATTAGATTTGCTGGTGATCTTTGTTGACATTTTAATTCTAATTTATATTTCATGTTGGACTCAACTAGTAGCCCAATAATAAAATTTATTGAAAATATTTACCTGAGGTCATTTTCGATAGCTATCAATCCGAAAATCACAACTCAAAACACAATGTTGTATTTGAAAACGCAATCAAATTTTTTCTCTTTTTATTTATTTAACAAAATGATGTGAAACGATAAAAATTGTACGATGCCATTCACGTTTTTCAAAAAAGAAAACTTAGTTTGCATACTATTTGAAAGTTGGGATCTCTCATGGGATTTGCATGAATTTTTTGTATTATTATGTTTCAACTATACTCAAAAAATCGAAAATTGGAAAAGAAAATTAAAACCAAAAAAAGCTCAAAATAACAATTGCCTGCCCACCCCTACGTAGAATAATTTCTAAGATTTTGATACGAGATTTTCTCTTAAAAAATTCTTTCCTGAGAGAATTAGAGAACAAAAAGGAAGATAACAGTCTGATTCCAAACGTTAATAAATCTACAAATTAAATACGGTAGGTTATTTGTTAAAATCAAACAACAGTCAACTTTAATTCAAAAAATGTGAAAAGATGTGAGAGGGGTCGCATGAGTTCTATCACTTTACATTATTTTCAAATAGAGAAAGAGGTTGAGGAAAACCTAATTACGTTTCTAAATTCACCATTGGGTTTTGTGTTGTGATTTTCTCATTAATAGCTTCCCAATGGACAAGCACTTTGTAGTTTGATGAGACTGAAAATGATATAAATAAATGTATTCAGTTAATTTAGAAGTAGGCGGCCCTTTGTGAAATATAAATTAAAATGCCAACAAATATTAGTTCATAACTTGGTTATAGTGATTTTTTAAGATATAACATACAAGTTGAGTGACTAGCAATATTTTCAGAAATCAGTAACTTTACAAAATCAAAAAAGTATAAACCAATGTAAAACAGAATCTGGAAAAATAATCAGAAAGAGTATACGAAAATAATTTTTAAGGAACCGAAATCCAGCCCACTGAATGCACAGTGTGTCCTTAAGGAAATTATTCCCCTCAAGTACCCGAGGTTGAATGTGGAATATTTCCTCCCAGGATAGAAGGATTTCACTCACCGGTGTGTTGGTACCAAAAACTCCGATGTCAGGCGAACCACTTAATGGCAGTATATCACACAGAAGCAAACTTTTAAGAGAGTAGAAGAATAGAAGAAATCGAGAAAATTCGTAAGGAAAAATTCTGAGGATCAACGTAAATATATAGCTTGTTTGGGAAAAGGTTTGCAACTTTTCGTAAAAAGTTTGCAACCTTTCGGAGGGAAAAAATTCCGTTGGAAAAACGGAGGGAAATGTTTTAAATTAATCCGGGAAAGAAAGAAAACGGGTCGGGTCGCGGGTCAGGATCTTTAATTAATTAATTAATTAATTATTATTTAATTAAATAATTAAAATTAAATGAAATTTGGTCCAAAAAGATTATCAATCAATCAGATCATTTGACCAAATCCAAATCCAAATCCAAATCCAAATCCAAATCCAAATCCAAAGCCAAAGCCAAATCCGAAGCCGAGCCGAGCGACGACGACGGCGCGAGGGGAGACCCTTTTCTTGACCCTTTAGCAACACGAAGGAGTGCTTCTACTTTTAAGTAGGAAAACTTTTCTTTCCACCACCTATGAGGGACAAATGCTTATTTCATAAAGCAAGAGGGAACAACTCATTTTTCCCTCCACTTCTTTTCCCTCCATTTCCCATTCAACCTATCAATTAAACCCAACAATCCCCCACATGAATGGGGAATGGCTATACGATGAAGGAATGCACGGACAAGTGTGTGATATACAAGTGAAGATTAATTGCATCTGGATAAGTAGGTTTCCCTTTGAACTTTCCGTAGTGAACTTATATCGGATATACTCGATCAATCGGTAGATGTGATATCTTTGAACCGTCGAACTTTGTTGTATAACTAGACAACATAAGTCACACAATTAACCCTCAACCATCTATGGTTCTCACGGTTGTGTTCGTTTCAGCCATGAACACCGCCTGGTTTCGTGAATGCATAGAGAATGGGCCTTTACCATCATTCCCCTTGAAGCGGCTTATACTTCACACTCACATAGGTGATTTCTAAACGTGTAGTCCTATAGACACACTATCTGGTCATATTTCGCCGTACTTAGATAATCATTAAAAAACTTTAATGCTTTATTAACTCATTAAAAAGCCTTAAGGTTTTATCCTTGTTTTTGAACATTGTCATCATCACGAGAATGGGTTGAGTTATTTGACAATGTTGAACCGTCATTCATAACTTTGTTTGATCTCTTTGAACCTAGTTCTTGGGATCTCCAGTCTACTAGGTAGAGTTACCGCCATGATGACTTGTCCTAGGCCTTAACCCCATTCCCCTCGATGATCTTTCAACAGCCTCTCTAGATAGGCCTTTTGTTAGCGGATCCGATACGTTATCTCTTGACTTTACGTAGTCAATAGTGATAACACCACTAGAGAGTAGTTGTCTAACGGTATTGTGTCGCCGTCGAATGTGACGCGATTTTCCGTTATACATAACGCTCCCTGCCCTACCTATTGCCGCTTGGCTATCACAATGTATACATATAGGTGCCAAAGGTTTGGGCCAAAATGGAATATCTTCCAAGAAATTTCGGAGCCATTCAGCTTCTTCACCGGCCTTGTCTAAAGCTATAAATTCAGATTCCATTGTAGAGCGGGCGATGCATGTCTGTTTTGATGATTTCCAAGACACTGCTCCTCCACCAACGGTGAAAACATATCCACTCGTGGATTTAACTTCAGATGATCCGGTGATCCAGTTCGCATCACTATATCCCTCAATTCGCGGGATATTTATTATAATGCAAAGAATAGTTTTGGGTGTGTTTCAAATACCCCAAGACTCGTTTCATTGCCATCCAATGAGTTTGATTGGGATTACTCGTGAATCGACTCAAACTTGCTAATAGCACATGCTATATCTGGTCGTGTACAATTCATAATATACATCAAACTTCCCAAAACTCGTGCATAGTCCAATTGTGAGTCACTTTCACCTTCATTCTTTTGAAGTGCAAAACTTACATCAATTGGAGTCTTTGCAACATTGAAATTTAAATACTTGAACTTGTCAAGTACCTTTTCAATATAATGTGATTGTGATAACGCTAGACCTTGTGGAGTTTTATGGATCCTAATTCCTAAGATCAAATCAGCAACCCCTAAGTCTTTCATGTCAAATTTGCTAGCGAGCATACGCTTCGTAGCATTTACATCGGCAATATCTCTACTCATTATCAACATGTCATCAACATATAAACAAACAATGACTTCATGATTTGGAGTATTTTTAATGTAAACACATTTGTCACACTCATTAATCTTAAATCCATTTGCCAACATTGTTTGGTCAAATTTAGCATGCCATTGTTTGGGTGCTTGTTTAAGTCCATAAAGTGACTTAACAAGTTTGCACACTTTCCTTTCTTTACCAGGAACCACAAAACCCTCAGGTTGTTCCATGTAAATTTCTTCCTCCAATTCTCCATTTAAGAAATTTGTCTTGACATCCATTTGATGGATTTCAAGACCATATCTACTGCCGTTGCCACTAACACCCGAATAGATGTTATCCTTGTTACCGGCGAATATGTGTCAAAGTAATCAAGGCCTTCTTTTTGTCTATAACCTTTGACCACAAGTCTTGCCTTATATTTGTCAATAGTGCCATCGCTTTCATTTTCCTTTTAAAAATCCATTTTGATCCTAAAGGTTTATTTCCAGGAGGAAGATCAACCAATTCCCATGTATGGTTGTTCAAAATTGATTCAATCTCACTATTGACTGCCTCTTTCCAAAATGCTGAATCAGAAGAAGACATTGCTGCTTTAAATGTTTGAGGCTCATTTTCAAGCAAGAATGTCACAAAATCTGGTCCAAAGGAAGTAGATGTCCTTTGACGTTTGCTACGCCTTGGATCCTCTTCACTTGGTTTACTTTCCTTTGGTTCTTCCCGCGGCCGTTTAGATCTTTCACTTGACGACTCACATTCAGTTTTATACGGATAAATGTTTTCAAAGAATTCAGCATTGTCTGATTCAATTACCGTATTAACATGAATTTCGGGATTGTCCGATTTGTGAACCAAAAACCGACAAGCTTTGCTGTTTGTAGCATAGCCAATAAAAATACAATCCACAGTTTTTGGTCCGATTTTTACCCTTTTGGGCAAAGGAACTTGGACCTTTGCTAAACACCCCCACACTTTGAAATATTTCAAGTTGGGTTTTCTTCCTTTCCATAGTTCATATGGAATAGATTGTATTTTGCTGTGGGGCACCCTGTTGAGTATTCGATTAGCTGTAAGGATAGCTTCCCCCCACAAGTTCTGCGGTAAACCGGAACTTATTAATAAAGCATTCATCATTTCCTTTAATGTTCGGTTTTTCCTTTCCGCAATTCCATTTGATTGTGGTGTGTAGGGGCGTAGTTTGATGAATAATTCCATATTCTAAACATATCTCTCGCAAAAGGAAATTCGTATTCTCCACCCCTATCACTTCTAATCATTTTTATCTTTTTATTCAATTGATTTTCCACTTCGTTCTTGTATTGCTTAAATGCATCAATTGCTTCATCCTTACTATTAAGCAAATACACATAACAATATCGAGTGCAATCGTCAATAAAAGTTATAAAATACTTTTTCCCACCGCGTGATGGTATTGACTTCATATCACATATATCGTGTGGATTAAGTCTAAAGGATTTGAACTCCTATCAATAGACTTATATGGATGTTTAACAAACTTAGATTCAACACGATTTCACATTTTGATTTATTACACTCGAATTTAGGCAATACTTCTAAATTAATCAATTTTCGCAAGGTTTTGTAGTTGACATGTCCTAAACGAACATGCCATAAATCATTTGACTCCAATAAGTAAGACGAAGCTGAATTCTTATTAATACTGTCAACAACCATTACATTGAGTTTGAAAAGGCCCTCGGTGAGGTAGCCCTTTCCTATGAACATATCATTCTTACTTATTACAATTTTCTCACTAACCAGCACGCACTTAAACCCGTTTTTGACGAGTAGTCCGGCTGAAACTAAATTCTTCCTAATTGTTGGAACGTGCAGAACGTTGTTGAGAGTCAGCACCTTGCCGGAAGTCATCTTCAGAAGTATCTTCCCATATCCTTCAACCTTGGCTGTTGCAGTATTTCCCATAAACAGTTCCTCTTCGGGTCCAGCGGGAGCATAGGTTGCAAATGCTTCTTTTACAGCGCAAACATGTCGAGTGGCACCAGAATCAAGCCACCACTCCTTTGGGTTTCCAACCAAATTGCACTCCGATAGCATTGCACACAGATCATCCATGTCATCATTCTTCTCCACCATATTGGCTTGTCCCTTTCCCTTGTCCTTTTTCGGGAGACGACAATCTGGGGCTTTGTGGCCAGCTTTCCCACAATTATAGCAACTGCCCTTGAATTTTTTCTTGTTCTGCTCCTTACTCTTTCCAAAAGGTTTCTTCCTTTTCTTATTCTTTGGAGCGACTTCTTCAACGATGTTCGCTCCCATAATCGTTGAATTTCCACGCGACTTTTTTCAAAGCAACTTTATTATCTTCCTCAATCTTCAAGCGAATCACAAGATCTTCCAGTGACATTTCCTTACGCTTGTGTTTCAGATAGTTCTTGAAGTCTCTCCACGAAGGAGGCAACTTCTCAATTACAAGCAGCCACTTGAAATGCCTCGTTGATCACCATACCTTCAAAGAATAAGGTCATGTATAAGGACTTGGAGTTCTTGAACTTGGGTTCCAACAGTTTTACTGTCTGTCATCTTGTAGTCAAGAAACTTGGCAACCACGAATTTTTTCAAGCATGCATCTTCAGTTTTATACTTCTTTTCGAGTGCAAGCCATAATTCTTTTGAAGTTTTGGCAGAACTGTAGACATTATACAAATCATCATCTAGTGCACTAAGGATGTATCCTTTGCACAAAAAATCTGCATGCTTCCAAGCCTCAGTAATCATAAAGCGGTTTTCAGGCATTCCTTCTTCAGTAGCAGGAGGATTTTCATTTGTGAACTTCTGCATGCCTAGAGTAGTCAGCCAGAAGAACATTCTTTGTTGCCATCCTTTGAAGTTGATACCAGAAAACTTCCCTGGTTTCTCTGCCGGTGCCATCGCGTGTGCAGCAGTTGGACGGCTTGACGAAGCAACATTTGTCGGCCCAACAGTCACGCCAACAGTAGTACTAGCAGTCGCACCAACAGTTGCAATTCCATTAGGAGCATTCACATCACTTTCTGTTTCCATTCTTCACTGTCAATAATTGACAAACTGTTTAATAAATGGCAAATGAAACGAACGAAAAGATAAAGATATATATATATATATATATATATATATATATATTATATATATATATATATATATTTTTTTTCCTTTTCGTAGAATACGTTTCACGATGAAGTTTTTATGTTCTTCAAATCGCGCCTTTGTTATGAACTTTAATAATCCAACGAAGTTTTTATGTTCTTCAAGTTGGACTAGAAAAATTCCAACGGAGTAGAAAATCAGAAGGTTTTAGTCTCCAAAACAGAATACAGACTAAAATATATAAACACTGTAATTTCCTTAAGATTGTTATCAATCTGTATTGCGAAACAGTAACTTAACAATATTTCCAGAAATCAGTAACTTTACAAAATCAAAAAATATAAACCAATGTAAAACAGAATCTGGAAAAATAATCAGAAAGAGTATACGAAAATAATTTTTAAGGAACCGAAATCCAGCCCACTGAATGCACAGTGTGTCCTTAAGGAAATTATTCCCCTCAAGTACCCGAGGTTGAATGTGGAATATTTCCTCCCAGGATAGAAGGATTTCACTCACCGGTGTGTTGGTACCAAAAACTCCGATGTCAGGCGAACCACTTAATGGCAGTATATCACACAGAAGCAAACGTTTAAGAGAGTAGAAGAATAGAAGAAAGTCAGAAAACTCGTAAGGAAAAATTCTGAGGATCAACAGAAATATATAGCCTGTTTGGGAAAAGGTTTGCAACTTTTCAGAAAAGTTTGCAACCTTTCAGAAAAATTCCGTTGGAAAAAACGGAGGGAAATGTTTTAAATTAATCCGGGAAAGAAAGAAAACGGGTCGGGTCGCGGGTCAGGATCTTTAATTAATTAATTAATTATTATTTAATTAAATAATTAAAATTAAATGAAATTTGGTCCAAAAAGATTATCAATCAATCGATGACCAATTCCAAACCAAATCCAAAGCCGAGCCGAGAATATTTTACGACAACGACGACGCGAGGGAGACCCTTTTCGACCCTTTAGCAATAGAAGGAGTGCTTTTACTTTTAAGTAGGAAAACTTTTCTTTCCACCACCTATGAGGGACAAATGCTTATTTCATAAAGCAAGAGGGAACACAGTAGGCGAATTCATTTTAATCCCAATTTGACCCGTTTGTTTGACTAAATAATTACTTGATTTGAGTGGAGTGTAATTGGGAGGGGGTAATTACACACTCCAGTTCTCGTGAGGGTATCACTTTTTAATTTCTTTCCTCTTTGTTTTTATTATTTCTTTTCTTTTAAATTTAGTTTTCTTTCTATTATTTTTATTTTTTATTTTTACTTTTAAATTGCTTTTATTTCTAACTATATATATTTTTATTTTTTAATTATTTATCTTTCTTTATTTCTTCTCATTCACAACTTTTACTTCTTGTGATGATTCCATGTAATTGTTCATATTATTTTTTTAATTATTATTTTCTTCATTTAGCATAACTGAGATAGTTTTGGCATGTGAAGAGGAGATGCACCGATGCCCCAGTGCGGAAGTATGAGAGGTTGGCTATAGGCTGTTCCAAGAGAGGTAGAGTGTCATGCCCTAAATCTAGAGAGGCGTGGCTAGCACTCGGTGCCACACTCGGCCCGAGCGAATCACTCTGAATCTGTAACTCTGAAGGGGTAACCTCAACTTAGGCCGACAGGGCCTACCTGCACACAGACAATACCAACAAGCCAACAAGGCCATATTCTGAATATTATATATATATATATATATATATATATATATATAAAGACGGGCTATCTGGGAATAGTGGCACACACACACCAAAACATGTATATATAACCGAGCAAGCCAACAAGGTCGCTATGACCATACAAAACCATAATGTTGCTCGAAATAGAGATATACAAGGCCGACAAGACTATCACACTGGCACACTATATACAGGACTTGTCTACAAGCCTCTAAAGAACGCATAGCTGTATCATGGTCGAGACAGGGCCCCGACCTATCTATCAAGTCTGTAATCACAAAAGTAAGACTCCAAAAGACCTGGCGACTCCGAACAAAGGGAGATCACCAATCAGCTGATATTAGGTCCGTCTCTCATCGGGAGGTCGGTCGGCTTATCTCTCTGTACCGCAGGCATGAATGCGCCCCCCGGCAAAAAGGGATGTCGCGCAAAATAATGTACCGAGTATGTAAGGAATGACGTATAAGAAACTGAACCTGAACTAAATACAATATAATTTGGAAGCCAAAGAATGCCCTGAATATCTCACCTGATGTGTCTCATATGAAATGCAATATAATAATTCATATATCTCAACGACCAAGTTTGGCAAAAATATATATATATATATATATCACTGACCATAAGGCCAGCAATGCGTCTTTGGCCCGTCGACCGTGCAAATCGTTAAACCGACCCGTAAGCTAGGCATATCCGTCTCACCGACCCGTAGGCGGTCATATCTGTCTCACTGACTCGTAGGCTAGGCATATCTGTCTCATTGACCCATAGGCCAGGCATATCTATCTCACTAACTAAGTGGCTAGGCTAAAGAAAATGTTTCACTGACCAAGTGGCCAGGCTAAAGAAAAATATATATGTAAATATCATGCTATATATCATGTGTAAACTGAACTATATGGAGGTATCAACATGTCTCTTTCTTACTCTTCTATTAACAATGAACTAAGGAGCGGATATAAATCCCTCGGAAGATACAATATCACATCTAAATCGTTACACCTCTATGACAGCTCTAACAATAGTTCTCTTTCTTTAAGATTCAATAAACGCTTATTATCTACGGATCATGCCAAGAAAAGAAAGGATAGCCAATACATACCTTTGACATTTAATCTCTGACTCAATATATATATGCTGCCCGAAGTACTTACACCTATATTAAGATGTTAGAACTATGGTTAAGCTATGGAAAAGCTTAAAACGTATTTCTAAGATAGTAGCTTATTTCCAAAAAATTGGGCAGCATTTCCCCTATATTGTTCACTTCCCTCAAATTCTAACCAACTCTAAATATAACCAGAACAATATCAACAACAATATGTCCAAGCTACTGCATCAATAACTAGCCAAAACAAGGTCCAAGAACAACTCCAAACAGCCCACACGCACAACGCTCCAAATCAGTCCACACGTTACAACGTTAAAAAATAACCAGAATTAGCAACCACAACATACGCAAGTTATTCCTACTGATTTATAACCACAACACATTATCAAAATGACCTTATAATAGCCCAACAATTACAGCCACTCCAAATTGATTTTTCAGATTACTAAAATTACATTTCCGACTTATCTTTTCATTCAAATCGAGCAACACAACTAACAGTACATAACTAAATCTCTCTTCATGTAAATCAACCATGAATTCAACTTAATAGAAAGTTCACAATAGGCCTGTAGTGACGCAACAACAACAACATGCTAATCCTTTTGAAACTTACAAGTTCTAGTCTTTTTAATCGAGCTACAACTCGTAGAAGCTTAGACAAGGGAAGAAGAAGCTTAGACCTACCTAGAACTGAATAAAACCCATGAAACCTAGGGCCTTCTTATCTGAAATTAGTCCCCCAACGCAGCTACAAGAAGGAGAAAGAGAAACTAGCAAGCATTCTGGGTTTTTCGGCACTAGAATCACTTCGTTTCACTCGAAATCACCTAGGGTTTGTGTGGAAGTCTTGGGAGAAAGTTTGCAGGGGTTTCTCTCTTCATTTTAAGGTCTGAAAAAATGTAAAATTAAATGAAGAGTTCAGCCTTATAAGTCCCCTTTTGGCTGCCCTTCTCTAGCTTCTTTAGGAAGCTTTAAGTATGGCCTCTCCTTTTGGCAAGTAGGTGATGCACCTACTTGTCACCAACTTGCTTAATTGGAGTGTTACTTGATGATTTCTTATCCCTTGTTAAACACGTTTCTCATCCTCATTTAATAATCGCGACATGTATTAAGTAGCTCAAGCAAGTAGAATGGAAAGTAAGTTGGTGAAGTAAGCACGTCGGGTAAGCAAGCAACTCATTTTTATTTGCGCAAAATCTCATTTCTCATGTTTAAGTGCATTCTTCCACCTCAACTTAGTCGTATATATGTTGACAAAAATACGGGATGTAACATCCTTCCCCTCTTAGGAACATTCATCTTTGAATGTTAAACTCTCAGAGATCTATAGATTCGGCAGAGTCTCCTCTGTATCTGTACCACTATCAACCTGCCACGCAGCCAACCAAACCATAAAATGCCACACAGTGCTACAACAATCAATAATAATAATGGATTTACACAACCAACAATAGTAACTAGTAGCTTATTACGCACCTGTAGGCAGGGGTCTCTCGATCTGAATCTCCTCTGAGATCGGAAACAAGTGAGGATATCTGGACTTCATGTCTTCGACCGCCTCCCAAGTCATCTCGTCAATATTCTTGTTCCTCCAAAGTACTTTTACTAAGGCTACATCCTTGGTTCTCAAGCTACGAACCTGGCGATCAAGGATGGCAATGAGAACCTCTTCATATGACAACTGCTCTGTAACCTAGACACCATCAACTGCTACAACTCTGGAAGGGTCTCCAATACACTTACGGAGCATGGATACATGAAAAACTGGATGCACTGACTCCAAATCTCAAGGGAGGTCTAACTCATAGGCCACCTAGCCCACTCTACGCTTAATCCTGTAAGGGCCAATGTATCTGGGGCTAAGCTTACCCTTCTTACCGAATCTCATAACACCCTTCATAGGAAACACCCTCAAGAATTCCCAATCATCTACTTTGAACTTTAAATCTCACCGTCGATTATCTGCGTAAGACTTCTGATGACTCTGAGCTGCTAATAACCTCTCCTGAATAAGCTTAACTTTCTCAACCTGCTGTTGCACCAACTCAGGTCCTATCAATTTTGATTCTCCAACTTCAAACCATCCGATAGGAGATCTACACTTCCGCCCATATAGGGCTTCATACAGGGTAATCTGAATATTGGAATAATAGCTATTGTTATACGCGAACTTGATAAGCGGAAAATGATCATCCCAGCTACCTCTGAAATCTATCATGCATGCTCATAGCATATCTTTGAGCGTCTCAATGTTACGCTCGGCCTGCCCGTCTATCTAGGGATGAAATATTGTACTAAGGTTCACCTGCATCCCCAAACCTTTCTAGAAAGACCTCCAGAAGTTAGCCGTAAATTATGCGCCTCTGTCTGAGATAATACATACTGGAACACTATGAAGTCGCAATATCTCTTTAATATACAACTTCGCATAATCCTCAGCTGAATAAGTAGTCCTGACTGGCAAAAAATGTGCTGACTTCGTAATCCTATCAACGATTACTTAAATAGAATCAAACTTACACAGAGAACTAGGCAAGCCTGTAATGAGACCCATATTGATCGCTTCCCACTTCCAGGTCGGAATGTCTATATCCTGTAATAACCCACCAAGCTTCTGGTGCTCAACCTTTACTTGCTGGCAATTGGGACACTGAGCTACAAATTCGGCTGTCTCTTTCTTCATCACACTCCACTAGAAAAATCTTTGATATCATGATACATCTTCGTCGACCCTGGATGAATAGAATAGTAAGAGTAATGAGCCTCCGTCCTAATATTTTGACGTAAGCCCATAACTTTGGGAACACACAATCTGTCTCGATACCTGAGGACTCCATCTCCAGTGATCTCGAATGGTGACTTCTCCTTCTGCGGAGCTATATCTCTATAATAGGTCAATGAAGGGTTCTCATACTGACATTTTTTCACCTTAGCTACTAAATATAATGTCACTGTATCCTGAATAGTAATTCTTGCATCCTCTAAATCTATCACCCTGACCCCCAAATTGGCTAACTGATGAAGCTCATGGGCCAACTCCCTCTTTTCGACCCGCAAATATTCCAAACTACCCATAGATCTACGGTTGAGAGTATCTGCTACTATATTTTCCTTTCCTAGATGGTATATAATAGCCACATCATAATCCTGCAGCAACTCTAACCACCGCCTCTACGGCAAGTTTAACTCCTTCTGCTTAAAGATGTACTGAAGGCTCTTATGATCTGTATAGATATCAACATGAACGCTATATAAGTAATGTCTCCAGATCGTAAGTGCATGAATCACTGCTGCTAACTCTAGGTTATGGGTCGGGTAATTCTTCTCGTGCTTCCTGAGCTGCCTAGAAGCAAAAGCAATCACCTTACCATGCTACATCAATATGCAACCTAATCTGATGCCTAAAGCGTCACAATAAACAGCATGACCCTCGGATCCCTCTGAAAGTGACGAAACTGGTGCTCAAGTCAATCTGTCCTTCAACTCTCGAAAATTCCGCTCACAAGCATCTGTCCACTGAAACTTAGCTGTTTTCTGAATTGGCTTCATCAGTGGTGCTAAAAGAGAAGAGAAGCCCTCTATAAATCTCTTATAATATCCTGCCAAACCTAGAAAGCTACGAACCTCCGTCGGTGTCATGGGTCTAGGCCAAGTCTTAACGGCCTCTATCTTCTGATTATCAACTCTGATGCCCTTATTTGATACAACATGCCTAAGAAAAGCCACAGAGTTCAGCCAGAACTCACATTTAGAGAACTCGCGTATAGCTTCTGATCCCGGAGAACTCTGAGTACAGAATGCAAGTGATCTGCATGCTCAGATTTACGATCTAGTATAGACCAGAATGTCATCTATAAACACAGTCACGAACAAGTCTAAGAAAGGTCTGAATACGCTGTTCATCAAGTCCATGAACACTGCTAGCACATTTGTCAACCTGAAAGACATAACAAGAAACTCAAAATGACCATATCTGGTTCGGAATGTAATCTTCGGAATATCTTTCTCTCTGACCTTGACCTGATGATAACCGGATCTCAAGTCTATCTTTGAGAAGTATCTGGAACCCTGCAACTGACCAAATAAATCATCTATCCTTGGAAGTGGATATTTTTTCTTAATCGTCACCTTATTCAACTACCTATAGTCGACGCACATCCGCAGCGAACCATCTTTCTTTCTCACAAACAATACTTGGGCTTCCCATGGTGATGTACTAGGTCTAATAAATCCCTTCTCGAGAAAATCCTTCAACTGCTCCTTCAATTCCTTCAACTCAGCAGGGGCCATCATATAAGGAGGGATAGGTATTGGCTGATTATCCGGCAACACGTCTATAGCGAAATCAATCGAGGAATACCTGGAAGCTCATCTAGGAACTCATTAACCACTGGAACAAACTGAAGAGTCGACGATTCGACTTTTGCATTCTAAAATCAAACTATATGATAGATATAACCCTTTGAAATCATCTTCCTCCCCTTGAGATAGGAAATAAACCTACCTCTCGGTGAAGCTGTATTTCCCTTCTATTCCAAAACTGGTTCCCTAGGGAAGTGGAACGTTACAATCTTTGTCCAGCACCTAACGTTAGCGTAGATAGAAGCTAGCTAATCCATACCTATAATAACGTCAAAATCGACTATCTGTAACTCTATAAGATATGCTAGGGTCTGATGACCAGAAACAACTACTGAACAACCCTGATAAATCTTTCTAGCAATAACAGGTTCATCAATAAGTGTAGACACAGAAAATGGCTCACTCAATGACTCAGCACTATACCAAACTTTTCAGCGATAAACGGGGTGACATACCACAAATTGGACCCCGGATCTATGAATTCATAAACATTATATGAACAGACTGTCAATGTATCTATCACAACATCTGGTGAGGACTTTAAGTCCTAACGATCTACTAAGGTATAGATGCGGTTCTGAGCACCGCCCGCAAGGCTCTCTCTGCCTCGCCCGTACCGGACGACGACCGAGATACGCGCCCGCAGCCGACGCACTGATGCAGACGACCTTGCTATTGAACTAGTTGGTTGTGCCATGCCACCTTGTCCCCCCTGGAGACACTCTCTCATAAAGTGATCATGGGGCTGCTCGCTGCGTATAACGAGGTTCGCGACCCATGCCGACATCGCCGTAGTGCGCTCTACCACAATTGCCACCGCCGTGGCAAAAAGTGATCATTCCGCCCGGACCTGCTGCTCGCTATACCTAATGCATAGGAGCTCTCACTTGGTCCAGATGGAAAGTAATACCCTGATCTGTATCCCTGAGACTGAGATGATGGTGACCTAAATAGCCTGCCCTAATACTGGGTCTGAAACTCCCTCGACTACCACCCTACTGAAGTAATACCCTGATCTCTATCCTCTCAGTCACCCACTGCTGACTTTTACGATCCTCGCAGTTTTGCGCGAATGCCTGAATACGACCAAGGTCCATACTATTATTCACCTCCGCAGTGGTACGAGCCTTAACATAATCGGGCAACCCTGCTGTAAGCATGTGAATCCTGGCCCCCGATGAATCCAAGAAAGATGGAGCTTATCTGGCCAAGGAATTAAATTGGAGGTAATAATCACGAACACTGGAATTACCCTACTGAACAGTCAAGAACTGATCGACTCTAGCCTTTCGTATCTCCAAAGTCAAATAGTGGTCAAGTAAGGCCTATGAAAACTCAGACCAATGCTTCCACCCCTCATACCATAAGACGGCTATATCATGAAGCCTGAAAGCCGCTAACTCTGTTGCCTCGATCTCAGTAGCATGCATCACCCTAAAAATACGTTAAAGCTGATCAATAAAGTTTTGCGGGTCCTCATCCCGCTTAACCCCTGTGTGCTATGGGGGATCAAGTGTTAGGAACTCAAGAACCCTCAAATTGTTAGGCCCCTCAGTGGGTCCTACACCAGCAGGTGCTCTCCACTGCCTCTGAGTAGCTATAGGCTACGTCAATAACTGCACCATACTCCTAAGATCCTGATCTGTTAGTGCAAGAAGGGGTACTCGAGGTGCCGCCTCCCTCGGAAGCTCACTAGGTGGTGGAGGAGTCGATATGGGCTGTGAAGGGGTCTCACCCTGGGCCTCAGACTGGGTTCCATCTACTGGGTGTGCCCTACTAGTCCCCTCACAAGCTGCTGTGTCAACTCTTTGGCTTGTTATAGTCTTTCTAGTTAACAGCATCGTTGTATACAAACATAAAAGGGTAAGTTTAACTCAAATCTCCTATGACTCAGCTCTTTAGCACGATTTAGATCTAAAAGAAAGGTAACCAACTCCTAAATGCCCTGTAGTTTCCTGCTTATATAATGTGGTGTACAACACATCAATAAATAAGACCCTAATAGACACGGCATGTAGACTCCTTAAGACAAACCTGCTCTTATAACAAGTTTGTCACGCCCCAAATCTAGAGAGGCGTGATCGGCACTCGGTGCCACATCGGCCCGAGTGAACCACTCCGAATCTATAACTGCAAGGGGTAACCTCAACTTAGGCGGGTGGCCTACTCCGCACACAAACAATACCAACAAGCTGATAAGGCCACATTACGATATATATATATATATATATATATATATATATATATATATATATAAAAAGACAGGCTCTCATCTGAACGGGGCACACATACCCAAAACATATATATATATATATATAAGTGAGCAAGTCAACGAGGCTGCTATGACCATACAAAACCAACAATACCCAAAATAGATATATACAAGGCCGACAAGGCCATCACACTGTCACACTATATACATGACTCATCTACAAGCCTATAAACAATGCATAGCTGTATAATGGTCGGGATAGGGCCTTGACCTACCCAGCAAGTCTGTAATCACAAAAGTAAGACGCCAAAAGACCTGGCGACTTTGAGCGAAGGGAGCTCACCAATCAGTTAATATCAGGTCCTATCTACTAGGGAGGTCTGTCAGCCTGTCTATCTGTACCTGCAGGCATAAATTTAACGCCTCCGATAAAAGAGATGTCAGTACAAAATAATGTACCGAGTATGCAAGGCAACAGATAACTGAAACTAAAACTGAACTGAAAATAATATAATCTGGAGGCCAAAGATTGCCCTGAATATCTCACCTGATATGTCTCATATGAAATGCAATATAATAGTTCATATATCTCACTGACCAACTGGCCAGGCAATGTAAAATATATATATCTCACTGACCATAAGGCCAGGCAATCTGTCTCACTGGCCCGTCGGCCAAACAATTTGTCTCGACCGACACGTGGGTTAGGCATATACTCTCGACTCGTAGGCCTAGGCATATCTCGTCTCACCGATCAAGTGACCGGGCTAAAGAAATATATATATATATATATATATATATATATATATATATATATATATATATATCTGCCGTATATTATGTGTAAACCGAAACATATGGAGGTGTCGACATGTCTCTCTCGGAATATTCTATTAACAATGAACTAAGCAGTGGATAGAAATCCCTCGAAAGATACAATATCATATCTAAATCGTTATACCTCTATGATAGCTCTAACAATAGTTCTGTTTCATTAAGATTCGATAAACACTCATTATCTACGGATCATGCCAAGAAAAGAAAGGATAGCCATTACATACCTTTGACATTTAATCCATGACTCAATATGTATATCTTTGCCTGAAGTACTTCGAACTATATTAAGACATCAGAACTATGGTTAAGCTATGGAAAAGCTTAAAACGTATTTCTGATCTAGTAGCTTATTTTCAGAAAATTGGGCAGCATTTCCCCTATATTGTTCACTTCCCTAAAATTCAAATGTAATGACCCGTTTCGTCATTACTGTGAAATTCGAGAAAATCCGCAACTTTGGATCTTTATAATGTCTTCGACTCAGACATACTTCTAGAAATCGTTCACTTAATCGACCTTGTTATGCGCGTCGCGTGGGAGTATTAAAATTTGAGCCACCAAGCTCAGTAGGATCACCGCAGTGGCTAGTATGCCGCTACAACGGTGGCGCGCCGGTAGACTCGCCGCCAAAACGGTTAGGTGGGTTGGTCAAGGGATTGCCACAGCAGTACCTATGCTGCCTGAGAGGCGACGCCGAAGCGGTCTCCAAACAGCTAAAGCGGTGACGTACAGTGATTTCCCTATTAAAAGTTCATTTCGGGATTTGATCCCATTTTCTTAAAATCCTAAAGTCCAGCCGCCCCTCAAGCCTTTTTGGGAGCTTAAATTCATATCTTCCTTGGAATGGTAACCTTCCTAACTGCTTCTAATCCCTTCTTTCACTTAGTAAATTATTCCTAAGGTCTTCACCAAGAGAGCTAACAAAATGGGTATCACCAATTCTTAGACTTGGAAGGATAAATGATTAGTATGTTCTTAGTATGGATTATATTGGATCAATCTCTCATATTCAAAACCCTAGAGTGGTTACTAACTTAGATTCTCTTCTTCTTCTCAAATTGGTAAATGAGTTTCTTCCTTGAATCGTGAAAAGGGGTTTCTAAAAGATAGAGTTAAAAATGGTGACTTTACCTAGCTAGTGGATTAAATGATTACCTTATTCATGAATGAGGGTTAATAAATCACTTAGCTTTTATTATGTTGGGAAGAGAGTTGTTTAGTGATAAAGGCTTAGAAAATCTAGAGATGTTCTAAATCCCTAACTTTCCTTATCAATCCGAATCTCTTATAAATGCTCTAGTGGTAAGTCCTATTTTTAGGTCTCATGATTGTCTCAAGTTCCTTCATGCGGATTACGACATGATGAACAAATTGAAGATCTATGGATGTTCGTGGCACCCGTTCCGCCTCGAGGTAGGTCACGGTTTCCTTTTTGGTAGACTCCAGTTAGATTTACATACTCATGTATTAGAAGAAACAGAGAATGCATGTACAGGAATTGGAGATTGGGATGGATTCTTAGGATGGTATTGTTATGCAATATATGCGTTCGGGCTTGTGGCCTGTAAATTCCCTAGGATTCTTGTATTAGTTCCCCTTGAGTGTCGGTGGATTTTATGTGACTTGGAAGTTAGTTGTTTGGTACTTACTTTACTATGTCCCCTTGATGAGAGATTTTCGTAAGATGTGCATAATTTGTTCTATGCTATGAATAGTGAATCTTAATTGATATTGAAACGGATAAAATGAACCAAGGATTTTGAATTGATTCTAGACTGGGTATTAGTGATGTTGTGTAAGTAGATAGTGAAATTATCCTGTATTGAGGTTGCTAGGTAGTAAAGAAATGAAGTGATATGGTTATGTGACTTGTCCGTGTTGATTATAGGAGACTATTGATATACCTTGTTCATGATATTGTGAGATCTTCCTTGTTGACGCTCAATACGAGGATAGTGTAGTATATGGCTTGTGTAGTCTTTCATGATATTATTGGCATACCTACGCTTCGACTTGTGATAGTGCTATGATTTTCAAAGTTGACTCATACATTGCACACATTCTCATCCTTCATGATATACTGCTCATACATTAATGATACTTGAGAAAACACTGTGATGAGCTGGCCTCAGTTGGATGAGAGTGACGTGAGGTCCGATATCCGATTTTCGAGGTTTGTGCCGGAGCAATGAGGTACATGGACTCTGTGGGTCCCCTAAGGGTTGTGCTGATGAAAATCCTCTGCGGGCAAAGATCTAGAGTCTCGTCCGTCTATTGGGAAAAGATCCGGGACGAGTAGTACATGGACCTCGCGACCCTCGGTTGTGCTACCGAGACGTCGATACTTTCGTCTGGAGTACATGTGTACACAGCATTGCATTGCATAGCATACACATTTCATATATTATTGCATTTCATTGCATTTGGTTTCTATTGTGATATCCTTGTGACGTACTTGTGTTATATGCACTCGGATTGAGTATATTGAGACTGGATATAATTGGGCTTAGTGCTATAACCCTAGGCTTTGATCTTGGATTACCTTTGTTGACTGTAGTTGGTCCAGTTGCATGTGTTTCTTTCCTAAATTAAGTAAGCGCCGAATATCGGAATGACAAGTAAACTTCGATACTAAGATCGAATAGCGCAATGATAGTTGACTTGTGATTCTTATGTGAAATTGCCTAGTGTATAGTAAGTGAGATAAAAGAATGTCTAAGGTATGTTGGGAATATTATCACTAAAGAAGAGTTAAGGAATTTAAGAATCTTGATGTTATGACGAGCGGTGGGTAATGTACGTTGTTAATCTAGTTTACTTAACATGCTTATTGTGACCTCTTTTATTGATATATGCCTCTAACCATTGTCGGCCTATGATGCTTACGTAGTACGTGTTAATTGTATTAATACTACTCTTGCTAAATCCCTTTTGGGGTTTAGGGTGTTTTAGGTGATTGATTGTTGATACGTTCGGAAGATACACAGTGCCTATTTCGAAGGTCTCCACCCACTTCATTCCGGGATGGATGTTGGGTCTTAGAGTTATTATTGTATTCCGAATTCACATTAGTCACTCTTGTACTAGTCTAGGCCAGGTCATGGGAATAGATTAAGAGTTATTATATTTATTTAATTATTGTAATCGCTTTCGTTATTTGGGTTAATATATTGTTTTGATTTCTGCTGTTGTTGATTCATATCTTGAAAACAAAGTGAACTTTGTTCTTACTTGAAACTGTTTTAATTTGATTGAGGGTTTGCCTACCGAGGTGGGAATAATAGGTGCCTGTGCGGTCCTAAATTGGGTTGTGACAAGTTGGTAGCAGAGCTTAGGTTACCAGTCTCACCAATACAAGAGCAATGTCTAGTAGAGTCTCGTAGAATGGTATGTAGACGTCCGTGCCTATCCACGGGAGGCTATACAGCATTTAGGAAATTTCCCCTCTTTCTTTCTAATCGTGCTACTTCGGTCAAATTGGTATCTCGGTGGATTCAATTGGTATCTAGATGATTCCAATTGGTGTCTACGCACGTAAGAGTGTTACGTCGCTATTTCAACTCGGTTCGTGTGAGGACTTTGTTTGGTTTGTCCTGTGAGTGCAAAATTATTGGAATGTATTTAAATGTTATCGTTCAGTGGTCCCGCTATAGCGGTCATTCAACAGCTGTGACGGTAACGCTATAACGGGCTCTCCACTGCTACAGCGGTGCCTTCAATTTCCCTGTGACCGTTGTTGCGGTCCCTTTTCGTCTAAGCGGGACCGCTATAGCGGTCTGAGAGACCACAAAAGTGGCGTGCCTGAATCAGAGACCTGCCAATTCCCTTCTTTTCCTTTGCCCTCTCATATTCTAAATTTAGCCAAAAACAGAATAAACAACAAAAGTCTACAAATAGCAGTCACATAGAACAAAGCCCGACAAGGGCGGAAAATCATCCAAAAACTTATTACAGCCCAAATTATCCAAAATCCAAAAAGAAATTGTCTAAGACAGAAGACCAAACCACAAATCCAAGCACAAGAAAACCAACAGAAAGTGTTTAAACATCTAAGCCAAACTAGGCAAACCCAATAAGAATTGTCTGAAAATAAAAATCCCTACAAGGGTAAGAAAGGCATGAACATAAAATTGAAGGGGGTCTCTAGGCCGCCAGCCTACTGGTTGTACCATCAATATTTGAGCTGCCACCACCAGCATCACCAAATCCACCCTGGCCACCGTCACCCCGGGCCACACTCTCGAAGGAATACTACTCTGAGTCATCACCGTCTTCTACCAAAATTAGATCATTGGGGTGCATGCTACCCCACACTTCCTTGATACCCCTCCAGGACCTAATATGAAGCTTGTCGCATGACTTCTTCTTCTTTTTCTCTCTGTCTAAATCCTTATGAAGCTCAGTGTGATTTTTGGCCAGTGTGGTATATGCACCCTGTAGGGTGGTGAGTGACTCTCCAATCTCCTTCTGAGTCTTGAAATACCCCTTCATCTCCTCTTGAGTAGGGTAAATAGTAGCAACTCATGATGAATCGGACTCGTCAGAAGGCATGGACATCATCCGGAACATAGCAATTATCTCATAAAAGCACGAGTCCATGCACTCAAAAGGGCCCTGGGTATGACGAGCCTCAGCCCCATCCCGATCTCCAGCCTCAGTGTTAGCCCCAACTCCACTTCCTCCATCACCTACAATATCCACTTTCCTCTTCCTTCGACTAATGACCGCGATTCCGTGATCCTTCACCCGTAGTGGATGAAACGGAGCATTAGAATGGACCTAGTTATCATCACCTTCTTTAGGAACCTTAGCCCTCCGACATAAGGATGTAATCAAAGATGGGACCATCAAGCTCCCTACACCAACCCTAAAAAAATCCTTCCACTCCTCAATAATCTATAACCCCATATTTACCGGTATGTCAGCGATGACGCAAGCAATAACAAGAGCACGGCAAAGGTCACATCATAGGTGGTTGAAGAAGGATAGATCCGGTGAGAAACAGTGTTTAACCGCCTCTTTGCGGCAGCAGTAAAATGGTCACTGTATATCACCCCCTACCATGACCCCAAAGGGTCTTCTCTATATCATCCTCGTGCACCAGTTTGGAGGCCAGCCATATGAAATCCTTCTCAGCTGTTTTCTCCACTAAGGGCTTCTCCGGTTGATCATCCAGCCTATAGACTTGATTAATAGCCCTCGACCCCACTTTCACCGAAGTACCTTTTATTATGATCTCCGGATCGGGAGAATCCCAATCAACTGTAGGCAGCAGAGCGCAAAATTCCCTCACCCATGATTCATTGCATTCACCCGGATCTCTAACCAAACGAGTCCTCTTTGTCCTTATCAACCTATTCTAGAAATCAGGAGCACGTGTTTCTAAGTTGGATATGTTAAATCCCTGCTCCATCAACAAGGGAATAGATCTCTGGCTTAGGTGTAAGCGTTTGCTGTCATGGGTGGGAAGTTTTTCATACGTGGGTACCCCCTCGTCTTGTGGTACCTCTACTTGATTTTGAGCCATATTTCCTGTAAAAGGATTAGAAATATGTTAAATTCATGTCTTATAAGTTTCGTATCATTCTAGTGAGAACGGCTTGAAAACTCAATCGAAATCTATCCTACCGCTTAATTGCTCGTGCGAGAATACGGGGTGTGTCGTAATGGTCTAGTGAACCGCTATAGCGGCACCACCATGATGAGTCACAGACCGCCACAGAGGTCATGTACAAAATCCCTATGGACTGCCATAGCGGTCAACCAAGCATCACAGCGGCACCGCTGTAGGGGCATCATCGTCCCTAGAAAAACCCATGAATTTTTTAGATTTTTAACACCAATTTTTTAGTCAAAAACTTGTTTTGAATAACGAATCGAGTAGAAAACTAGTATGCATAAAGTTCTAACCCTATTGAAGGGCTATTCTAACAACAAACCAACCCGGATTTAGAGAAAATTCAAAAATCTTCTTCAAGAAATTTCCTTGACTATGTTAAAGTTTTGTGGCCTAAATCAGTGCTATAGCTACTCTATGTTCGATGAGAGAGGTATTCTAACGATTAACTAGTTCCTATTCCTCTTATATTTTCGTCCTAGTGGTTCATCAACCAAGACCTAAAAACCCTAACTTTGAACGACTAAATTTGGTCCTTCTAAGCTTGTTTACTTGTAAATTTGGCCTTATTGTTTAACTATGGGATAAGGGGGAACGAATTCTTACCTTTGTTCTGAAAATTTGAGAGAGTGGATGGAAGTTGAGAATTTTTGCCTTGAACCTTCCTTTTCTTCTTGTGGTTGAGAGTAAATTTGTGAATGGGGAGTTTTGTTTGGTGTTGAGTGGGAAGGTTAAGGGTATAGGAGAGTTTTATTTAGGGTAGAATAGGAGTGGGGGTAGGAATGTTGAAGGATGTGGAGAGAGTTTTTCGTTGATGTGAGTAGTAGGAAGTGAGGGGGAAGAGGCTACTGCCTCTTTATATTCTGCCCCAACGAATTACCACTGGAGCGGCAACATTACCGCTACGGCAGTGGCGTCATAGCGGTCCGGTATGCCACTGTAGCGGCTCCTTAACAAATTGTTACTACCACTGTAATGATTCCCCTTGTTGCTATAGCGATGCCGTCCTAGCGGTCTGATAGCCGCTGTAACGGCCTAACCAAAATTCTGTCCATAAAATTCTTGATACGTTTAAGTATACTTCGAGCCTTACAACGTATAGTGAACCTCTGGTTATTTGGTCACTGTCCTTGAAGTTATTCTTGCCATGTTATTTTGGGAAGCTTATGTAATCCAACGACTCCTAACTGTTCGTGGTTAGAGATCGGGTTGTAAGAGTCGATTCTAATCACTAGTATAGTGTTGGGTACGCTACCCTAGACAATCTAGTATAAACCGGTTAATTTTCTGTTGAGTTATGTCTTATTACGCTAAGTCACGAAAGGTCCCTCGGGTACGTTATTCATGCTATTTCTTTCCATTAAATTCTAGATACGAAGGTACGGACGTACGATTTATAATCCTGGCTGCGAAATGCGTTACCCATCCGTACCTGTTTGTTCCTTTGCCATTCAAGGACGAATGGTTATTCAATTGGTATCTGATGTAACGACCCGCTTCGTCATTACTGTGAAATTCGAGAAAATTTGCAGCTTTGGCTATTTAAAATGTCTTCGACTCAGTCATACTTCCGAAAATCGTTAACTTAATCGAACCTGTTGTGTGTGTCGCGTGAGAGTATTAAAATTTGGGCCACCAGGCCCGCATAGGACCGCCGCAGCGGCTAGTATGCTGCTACAATGGTGGCGTTGTAGCGGTGGACTCACCGCTGAAGCGGTTAGGTGGGTTGGTCAAGGGACTTCCACAACGGTACCTATTCCTCCTGAGCGGCGACGTCGAAGAGGTCCCCAGACCGCTAAAGCGGTGACATACAGTGATTTTCCCTATTAAGAGTTCATTTCGGGATTTGACCCCATTTTCTTAAAACCTTAAAGTCCAGCAGCCCCTCAAGCCTTTTTGGGAGCTTAAATTCATAACTTCTTAGGAATTGTAATCTTTCTAACTCCTTCTATTCCCTTCTTTCACGTAGTAAATTGTTCCTAAGATCTTCACCTAGATAGCTAACAAAATGGGTATCACCAATTCTTAGACTTGGAAGGATAAATGGTTAGCATGTTCTTAATATGGATTATATTGGCTCAATCTCTCATATTCATCACCCTAGAGTGGTTACTAACTTAGATTCTCTTGTGGTTACTAACTTAGATTCTCTTCTTCTTCTCAAATTTGTAAATCGATTTCTTCCTTGAATCTTGAAAAAAGGTTTCTAAAAGATAGAGTTAAAAATGGTGACTTTACCTAGCTAGTGGCTTAACTGATTGTCTTATTTATGAATGAGGGTTAATAAATCACTTAGCTTTTATTATGTTGGGAAGAGAGTTCATTTAGTGATGAAGGCCTAGAAAATCTAGAGATGTTCTAAATCCCCAACTTTCCTTATCAATCCGAATCTCTTATAAATGCTCTAATAGTGAGTCCGATTTTTGGGTCTCATGATTTTCTCAAGTTCCTTCGTACGGATTACGACTTGATGAACAAATTGAAGATCTATGGATGTTCGTGGCACCCGCTCGGCCTCGAGATAGGTTACGGTTTCTTTTTTGGTAGACTCCGATTAGATTTACATACTCATATATTAGAAGAAACGGAGAATGCATATACAGGAAATGGAGATTGGGATGGATTCTTAGGATGGTATTGTTATGCTATATATGTGTTTGAGCTTGTGGCCTTTAGATTAATTAGGATTCTTGTATTGGTTCCCCTTGAGTATTGGTTAATTTTATGTGACTTAGAAGTTTGTTGTTTGGTACTTACATTACTATGTCCCCTTGATGAGAGATTTCCGTAAGATGTGCATAATTTGTTCTATGCTATGAATAGTGAATCTTGATTGATACTAGACTGGGTATCAGTGATGTCTTGTTAATAGATGGTGAAATCATCCTGTATTAAGGTTGCTATGTAGTAAAGAAATAAAATGATATTTTTATGTGACTTGTCCGTGTTGATTATCGGAGACTATTGATATATCTTGTTTATAATATTGTGAGATCTTACTTGTTGACGTTCGATACGAGGATAGTGTCATATATGGCTTGTGTAGGCGTACCCACACTTGGTACTTGTGATATTGCTCTGATTTTCGATGTTGACTCATACATTTCACGCATTCTCATCCTTTATGATATATTGTGGATACATGACGATACTTCGAGTAAACACAAACATGAGGTCGGGCTCGATTGGATGAGAGTGATGTGAGGTTCGATATTCGATGGTTATCTCAGAATCGTGGTTGAGTGGTAGCGGTTATCGAGGGTTGTGCCGGAGCTATGAGGTACATGGACTCCGTGGTCCCCCAGGGGTTGTCTTTGATAAAAATCCTCCGTGGGCAAAGATACGGAGTCTCGTCTGTCTGTTGGGCAAAGATCCGGGACGAGTAGTACATGGACCTCGCGAGTCACCCTGGGTTGTGCTACCAAGATGTCGATACATCCGTTCGGAGTACATATGTACACAACATTGCATTGCATAGCATATACATTTCATACATTATTGCATTGCATTGCATTTGGTTTCTGTTGTGATATCCTTGTGATATACGTGTTATACGGACTCTAATTAAGTATATTGAGACTTGGACATAATTGGCTTAGTGTTATAACCCTAAGGTGGATTCGGGATTACCTTTGTTGATTGTTATTGGTCCAGTTGTATGTGTTGGTTTCCTAAATTAGGTAAGTACCGAATATCGAAATCGAAATGACGACTAAACTTCGATACTAAGATCAAATAGTGTGATGATACTTGACTTGTAATTCTTGTGTGAAATTGCCTACTGCATAGTAAGGGAGATAAAATAATGTATAAGGTAAGTTGGGAAATTGGATCACTAAGGAAGAGTTAACGAGTTTAAGAATCTTGACGTTATGACGAGCAGTAAGTAATGTACGTTATTGATCTGGTTTACTTAACATTTCGCTTATCAGAACTCTTTTTACCGATACGTGCCTCTAACCGTTGTCGGCCTATGATGCTTACTCGCACGTCTTGCCGATTGTACCGATCCTACTCTTTGCCACATCCTTGTGGGGTGTAGGGTGTTTCAGGTGATTGATTGTTGATACGTCCGGAAGATGCACGGTGCCTATCTCGACGTCCTCCACTCACTTCATTCCGGGATGGAGCTTGGTTCTTGGAGTTATTATTGTATTTCGAATTCACATTAGTTGCTCTTGTACTAGTTTGGGCCAGGTCATGGGAATAGAAAGAGTTATTCCCCTATATTGTTCACTTCCCTCAAATTCAAACCAACTCTAGATATAACCAGAACAATATCAACAACAACATATCCAAGCTACTGCATCAAGAACTAGCCAAAACAAGGTCCAAGAAACTCGAAACAGCCCACACACACAACGCTCCAAATCAGTCCACATGTTACAACGTTCAACAATAGCCAGAATTAGCAACCACAACATACTTAAGTTATTCCTCCTGATTTATAACCATAACACATTATCAAAATGACCTTATAACAGCCTAACAACTACAGCCACTCCAAATTGATTTTTTTAGATTACTAAAATTACATTTCCGACTTATCTTTTCATTCAAATCAAGCAACACAACCAACAGTACATAACTAAACCTCTCCTCATGTAAATCAACCATGAATTCAACTTAATAGAAAGTTCACAACAGGCCTGCAGTGACGCAACAAGAACAACATGCTAATCCTTTCGAAACTTACAAGTTCTAGTCTTTTTAATCGAGCTACAACTCGTAGAAGCTTAGATAAGGGAAGAAGAAGCTTAGACCTACCTAGAAATGAGTAAAACCCACGAAACCTAGGGCCTTTTTATCAGAAATTAGTCCCCCAACGCAGCAACAAGAAGGAGAAAGAGAAACTAGCAAGCAATCTAGGTTTTTCAACACTAGAATCACTTCATTGCACTCCAAATCACCTAGGTTTGTGTGGAAGTCTCGGGAGAAAGTTTGTAGGGGTTCTCTCTTCATTTTAAGGTCTGAAAAAATGTAAATTAAATGAAGAGTTCAGCCTTATAAGTCCCTTTTGGCTGCCTTCTCTAGCTTCTTTAGGAAGCTTTAATTATGGCCTCTTTTTTGGCAAGCAGGGGCGATGCACCTACTTGTCACCAACTTGCTTAATTGGTGGTGTCGATGTCTTCACCAGTGCTCCCACATCCATCTTCTTAATCAATTACTTCGGTTCGCTTCCTCGGACTCGTGCTTCTGTCGTTTGACTTTCTCTTCAATTTCCACGATTTGTGCTTCCATTTCTTTTTCATTGTTGGTTTTGTTGGAGCTAATTTATGCTGCTCCAAAGTTGCTTATGTAATGTATATGTGGCTTCGATTAATTTCATTTCCATGAATTTTGTGATAAGCCTGTGAAGAATTTATCGTTATTCCCAAATTGCCCTTTCATATTTGTTCCCATCTCAGTGTCGATCTGCTTGTCTGATTTCCTTTACTGTTGTTGTCACTTGTTATTTGCCTTCTTTGCTTGCTTTTTGAAGTGATTCCTTTTGAAAACCTTATCAGTTGTGCTTGATTTTCCATTTCCTTAGTGTTGTTGTTGTTAGTATCTTGCCCTTTGGTTTGAACTTTTAATGTTTCAAACACCATGATTATTACACCTACACTTGAAACAAACATGTTAGAGTAAAAGGATATCCCTATTCTCTCCTTCCTCAGAATTTGAGAATGTTGATATTTGGTACTCTTCCTTATCCATATCCTTGCTCTCTCCTCCTGTTTCCCTTTATCTTTCATAGGATGCATCATCTTTTATAATTTCCCGATTCTCGCACAAGGAACATTGCTCACAATCGTTAATAAGCTTCTTTCCCCAAGTATCCATTTCTTGAAAGCTACTAGCAGTATACTCACCCTTTTCCAAAGCTAGATTTGCAAGGAAATCTGCAAGCTTATTCCCTTCCCTATAAACATGGGTCACCTGAATTTTTCTTTCCCCCATAATCCTCCAAATCTCCTCCACTTTATTAATGATTTTCCAGGGACAATGCCACCTTTTTTCCATTATATTTTTCATCAACATAGAATCAGTTTCCAGTATCATTTGAGACTTGCGCATTCTCTCCACGTATCTCAAAGCTTACAAAATAGCCCTCGCTTAGCCTCCGTATTAGAAAGGCCATTCTCCATCATCTCCTGGGATTTTGCAAATACCAGATTTCCATTTGTATTCCTCAAATAAAAGCTCCATGAACTCCTTCCTGGATTACCTCTAGATGGCCCATCAGTATTGCATTTTATCCATCCTCTATCAAGGGGTCTCCAACAGACCTGAATTACTTTTAACCTAGGAGAATAAGAGTGCAGTGCTTTTAGCAAATCTCTCCAGTTGTAAGGAACATACTTGAAATTTTTTCTTCTTGCCTGCATGAATAGAATTAGAGAATGCATAATCTTATACTTTAGACTATTCACAGACATCTTGCCACCCTGAAGAAAAGTGTTCCTCCTCTTCCATAGTTCCCACACAATAATAATTGGCATAACTTGATAGATCATCTTTAAATGTTGGTTGACTGGTGCTTCCCACCAAGCTGTGATAACCTATGTCAACTGGAATCCTGCTATATTAATGCCAGCAGGACCACAAAAATGATTCCAAATCACTTGTGCCACTTCAGATCTTAGGAAGACATGTGCAATAGTTTCTTCTTGGGGTATCAAACAACAACTACACCTAGATGCAAATTGAAATCCCCACTTCTTCAAAGTATCATCTAGAGGTAGTTTGGCTTGCCACAATCTCCAAGTAAAGAAACTCATCTTTATGGGCAGCCTGTTCACCCACATATACTCATAGATTTTGTATGGTTCTTTCCTTTTTCTCAATAATTGATATGCTGAACTTACAGAAAAGGAACCCCTTGAATCTAGTTTCCAGAAAGCTCTATCAAGTTCCCCCCTCCAGTAGAAGGTTTCACTTGTTGTGTGATTTGGTTAGCCATCTTTGTTAGTAATAGCTCCCTTAACTTCTCATCATTCCACCCTTCATCCAACTATACTTCCTTAACCAGTACCACAGTGTGATCATATTGAAAACTTGATGGTACCCTGTGATGTAATGCCCCTATGCCAGTCCAATTATCTAACCAGAAATGGGAATTGCCTTGCTTTAGCTGCCACCAAATTTCCTGATCCATCTCATCTCTACATTGTAACATCTTCTTCCACACATAAGTTCCACCTTTCCACTTTCCTAGAATGGCATTAACTTTCTTGCATACTTATTACTTATGTAATTTCTCCATAATGATTGCCTTGTTCGAAAATTCCACCATAATTCAGCAAACAATGCCTTAGACATATCCTGCATGCTTCTAAATCCCATTCCCCCTCCTCTTTAGGGTGACAAAGAACAGTCCAAGTTGACCAGTGTTTACTAAAATTCCCCACTGAATTACTCCAAAAAAACTTAGCCAAGAATCGTAATGCGGAAGCAAATACCCCCGAAGGAGGGTTTCGCGCGCATAGTAGATGCAAAAGGCATACTCGCCCGTAAGACATGTTTAATATGAATAGTTCTTCCACCAATAGAGAGAAGTTTACCAGTCCATAAGCTTAATCTCTTCTGAATCTTGTCAATGATTTCTTTAAAATGGAAAATTCTCCTCCTTCCATAGTAAATTGTCACTCCTAGATAAGTAAAAGGGAACTCCTTTATAGGAATATTAGTCTTCTCCACCACACAATTGGCCACTGTCTGAGACATAGAGTGATGTAAATGTACAACACTCTTTTCTTAATTGATTTTTTGGCCACTGATCTTCTTATACTCTATCAAAGTTTCCATTACCAACTCCAATGATTCAGGCTGAGTAGATTTGAATATAATAGTATCATCTGCATATGCCAAATGATTGATGTATGGACTCCATTTAGGCATCCCATAACCAACATATCCTGGCTTATAATGTAGACCATTCAGTGCCCTAGTCATGCATTCAAGAAATGAATAAAGTAGGTGATAGAGGGTCACCTTGCTTTACTCCTCTAGAGGATTTAAAGAAACCTTGAGCCTGCCCATTGATCAATATTGAATACCAATTATTTGAGATAATTCTATATACCATGTTAATTAATCTCTCTCCAAAACCCATTTGTCTGAGTGCTTTTGTTAAGAAGATCCAAGAAACCCTATCATAAGCCTTTGCCATATCCAATTTGATAACTGCATTGGCAAGTTTACCCCTTATTTTGATATCATGCACTATTTCTTGAACCAGTAAGATATTCTCCACAATACTTCTTCCTTTTACAAAACCTGTCTGTTGTGGAGAGATTAGAGTAGGTAGTAGTTTCACCAGTCTATCATGAATAATCCTTGAGAACACTTTACTAATGAAATTACTCAAGCTAATAGGTCTCAGATCTGAACAAGTAACTACCTCTTTCTTCTTGGGTAATAGCACTAAATTAGTACTAGTAATGTATCTTGGGAGTTCATGTCCACAAAAGAAAACATGTGCCATGGTGATGACATCCTTAGAGATAATGTCCCATGCAACCTGAAAGAATTTCTCTGTGTAGCCATCAGGACCTCCTGCACTGTTAGCATTCAACCCAAATACAACCTCCTTGATTTCAATTTCCTCTGGGAACTCATTAATCTCATTATTTTGTTCTACTGAAATAAGTTTTGGAATCTTATCTAGTAGTTTAAAATCAGTTGCCTCTTCTTCTGCTGTGAACTGATGTTGAAAGAAATTAATAGCCTCTACTACAATATCTTCTTCTCTTTCAAGTCACATTCCATTCTGATCCTAGATTCTATTAAGTTGTAACTTCTTTCTTTTACCTTGCACATGAGCATAAATCTTGTATTTCTGTCTCCGTCAATGAACCACTGCATACCTGATTTCAGCTTCCAAAAGTGTTCCTCTATTGCATAAAATTTAATTAGTTCTGTTTGTACCTTCTGAAGCCTCTCTCTATTAGCTCCTGTGGGGTTTTCTTCAAATTCTTGTTCATGAACTTTGACCACTTCTTCCAGAGTATCAATCTGTCTGAAAATGTTACCATAAGTATCTCTACTCGATTTAGATATACTTTGCTTAACTTTTTCATTTTACTATGAAAATTATAGAAAGGGTCTAGACCATGAACTCCTGACCAATTCTCATGTAATGAACAAAGGTGAATGGTCAGACTCTTGTTTGATAAGATGCTCAACTTTAATATTGGGGTATAGATCCTGTAACCCTTGATTAGCTAAACATCTGTCTAGCCTCTTGAAAATGCACTGTTCATCAGACTTGGCATTCCACCATGTATATATGCTACCTTCGAAACCCATGTCGTCAAACAAATGTTAATGTTAATACAAAGGATTGAAATCTTCCACATCAATAACAGGCACTTCTAAACCACCAAATTTTTCAATTTCATCCACTGTAACATTAAAATCACCTCCTACTAGCCATGGTGCATATATGGTATTAGAAATATGAAATAGATCATTCCATAATGGCACTCTATTTGCTCTATCAGTACTAGCATATACCATAGAGATGATCAGTACTTGACCTCTACTCAATTTTGTCAATTTCAAAGATATTAACTGTTCTATGTCCATCTGAGTCTCCACCTGATATTCATCATCTACAAATACCCAAATTTTTCCACTGATATTATGCCATGCAGTTGACATTCCCACCCATAATTTGTACATCTCAATATGTCTTTGATGCTGAAATGATTCCATTAAAGCAATACAATTGATCTTTTTCTGTCTGTTTAACATCACCACTCTTTCAAAAGCTTGCTGAGTGTTAACAGACCTTATGCTCCATATTAATGCGTTATTCATTGGGAACCTTTGGATTTTGAAGCTGTTTTCCTTGTTTGCACCCCTCCTACAGCTAGTGGAGGTACACTTTTATCTCTGGCAGTCCTCTTGATGTTCTGTTTCTTATTGTTTGCAACAGTTTTGGTGATATGTCCCCTTTAGTCAAAGCCTTTTGTATACTCTGTGCTATGTTCTGTTCATCCAACTCATCATCATCACCAATATCCACTTCTTTAGCTTCACTATTTCCTGTTAGTTGTTGCCCACTCTGTTCAAAAATTTTAGCTATCAACTGAGAATTATCTTTCTGAATTTCATCCACATTGATCCCTGTATCATCCTTGTTGGTTACAACCAAGTTATTCATGTTTTCCCCTGTAACTTTATCTGGTTGTGCTAATTGTTGCATTTCTTTATTCTGTTGATTCTTGTTAATCCCTTTATCCACTTCTGATGATGATTGAGTATCATCAAGCACATCTGCTAGGGGCAAACCTTCTTCATCTGCACTTGTCTCACACAGGCTACCATCAAGTGGTTTATCTGGCACCTTATTTAAATCCACATCATGCCTAACTTTTGGCTCATCTTATTTTTCTTCATGATCCCCTGGCTTATCCACCTTCTCCGATATTGATTTGATTGGTTCCTCTTTATTGTAGACTTCCTCCTCCACATGATGTTGTTTGCCATTAACTTCCTATCTATTGTTTCCAACTTGTTTTTGTGGTTCTGTCTGCTTGTTAATAGTGGTGTTGCTTTGCTGTGCCTTTTTATCATTGCTTTTACAAGTGTTCTCTAAATTGTTATAATTCTTCTTGTTTTTTTAATTCCCAGGATGATCAGATGAACTACACTCCATTACAGTTTGTACCTTTTCATCTTCTCGATTTGTTTTGCCAAAAGAGGAATCCACCCAAGGTTTGGATGTTTCTACCTGCTGCTTTCCATGTTCTTGGATTATCTCTACCGAACTATCTTCGTCAACACTGGTGAGTGCTTCAAAAGAATTCTTTTTGTTCACCTCCCTATCTATTGCTCTTTGTTGTTTACTTTCTTCCTTGTCTTCCTTTGTCTCCTTACCCTTTTGCTTCTGCTTCGCATTGTGATTTTTCTTCTTCTTATTGGTCACTGCATTCCATTCCATGTTATTGTTATTTCCATAATTCCTCCCATAGTAGTTATTTGCATCATTCCACTTGTTTGCTACTGCTTTGAATTGCTTGTCCTCATGTCGAGGGTCTACCCGGAACGACCTCTCTACCTCCCAGACCCCACTTTGTGAGATTCACTGGTGTAACGATTCGCATTTTTGCGAGCGAGGTTAGCGCTCGAAAAAGCTACTTCGAACTCATTGGTGCTCTTTCGGACTTTGTTTTAAAAGAGTCGCCACCTAATTTTTATGAAATTAGGAAACTCGAGGGCGAAGGGTTTATTCAAATGCCGTGAAAAATCCTTTGTAATCTAGAGTTCTAGGTAAGGGTTTCTGATGATCCCCTGGGGAAGGTGTTAGGCACCCCAGTATTAAGGATCTGTACTATACGGTTGACCTTTGTATTCCAATGTATGAGTATTTGTATGAACCGTCTATTTAGTGTTTATTCCCGCAAAAATCTTGTCATTTGCATGTAATTTTGAGAAAAGAATTTGAATACGTTCCCTTCATATATAGGATACATAGATTTGGATTTATAATATCCGAATAAAAATAATCTCCCTTTGTATACAAGGATGATGTATTTCGTTTGCAAAGTGAGTATAACAGTTGTCATCCTTTTACACATGTTATGTTTTGAGTGTTAATTTTGTCCATGCTTAACTCATATTTTGTTTGGATCGATCCGTCTAATACGTTTGGAACGCTTTATCCAAGAACTCGTATATACGAATATTTTTTTTTTAAAAAAAATGCCTGTTGTTATAAGTTATGAAATCGGTCTCGGATTGAGGCTTTATAGCCAAAATTACAATTTTCCATTCAGAGGGTCTGTCCGTTTTTCTTTTTGGAATAGGCCCAAATGAATTAGTGCATAAAACTTCAAAATACCCAATGTCACCAACTCTTTATTCACGAGTGGTCTTTGGGGCGAAAATTCCCCTTTCTGTTTTGCGGAAGTTGGCCAGTTCTGGCCTTATTTTTTCTAAAAATCAGTGGGCTTTTGGCCCAAGACTTTGCCAGATTTTATCATTAATTTGATCCAAAAACATTTATCCTTGGCCTCATTTTGAAAACAAAACTTTGGTTTAATTTTTATAAAGAATATGTGCTTTGGTTTTAAAACTCAGTCCGTTTTAATAAAATTGTAACACTTGTGATTTTAAAAATATCCTCTTGTTCTTTTTAAACTTAAACCATGTCAAAAATAGTTTGGCTGATTTATCTATTTAATTTTGATGAAATCGTTACGCTAAATCCAGTTTTTGTTTTTTAAAAAAAGGTTTGGGTGACCTAAAGTCCACTAAACAGAGTAAGTACCGTTGTCCTAGGACGTCTAATTCTACTCATAAATGATTCCAATATAGTATGAGTTTTTAAAAGTTTGCAAATACAATTACAATGAAATTATAAACAACATGAGAACACAGGTAATTAATTAAATAAAGGGAAGGGGATGGCTAGGGGCGTACCAAGCCCCTAGTTAGCCATTTTCACCCATGGCTAGGCCTTCTGCACATTCTCCTCAGACTCGATGAATATTTATAGGAATTGCCTATTGGTCCTTGGCCCAATAGGTTGGCTTCAGACCCAGCCCAAGTGGCCATGTGGTAGAGGAGAAGGGAAAAGGAAAAAAGGACCCGGTTAGTTTAAGGATACTGAACTTATCACGATTATATTTATACGAAAATACATGCATCACATATGTATATATGCATCAAAAAAAATTTATAAGCCAACAAAGTAAGGTAGCTAATGTATATATGTACATGTATGCTACAAAGGCCCACTGGTAGGTGTTTTGATGACAAAGGGAGGGGAGATTCGTCGCCACCCGTATTCCCAATGCCGCACAAGTTCCAAAGGATTTCATGAATCCTAGGCATGGCTGGACATCGGGAGGAGGCTAAGACTAGGCCCCTACCCCAAATTACCTTATCCCACACCAATGTAGCCACAAGAACATAGATAGATCCCTGGACCACACATAACATAGCTAGCCATGTATATAAACACATTACCGCCAGAAGCAGGCTGGCCTTCATGAGCACGAGATGAACAAATACAAGTCAAGAATATATGACCAAAGATTAATCAAGCAGGATTTCAGGACACCGACTTGAAGCAACAGGAGCAAAACCAAGCACACAACATGGAAGGGACCTAAAACAAGCTAAAGTAAAACAAACACAAAAGACCAAAGTATGCAGCTATGGGGGAATAACACAGAAATACAGCACGTCAACATAATGATAAATGAAGCAAAGGAACAAGGCACATGATCCTGGATAAGATAGCATAGACTGTGGTATACAAGTGAGATGTGGACAAGAATGAGAAATCAAACCACACCATATAAGGGGCACACACAAACCATAACTCACAAGAGATACAAGCTAGTACTAAAGCACATTACCATGAAGTGGTTAAAGCAGGTTACACCTTGCAAATAAGAGGAACACAAGGCAGGCCAAGATAGGTGGGCATAACAAGGATAGGGGCAGGACTAGGACCCCTCCCATGTCTAAGTTGTCATGTACAGGACATGGGATCATACAAAGGTGGTTAATACAGCTAAGACAATCAAATAAGACATGGATAAGTCAAGTTAACATCCCAGTTTCACACTTCTACTAATCCCTTCCCTTGTGTCTGACTTAAACACATATGCACACTTACTCTTGATTTGGTCAGATCATCAATCACTCCAAACATTACACTCGACTCTAATCTGGGGCCTCATTTAGTCCAGGAGCAGAATCCATATAATCCCAAGGTTCTATGTGATGCACATGCAACCCCCACAGGCCATAGAAGTGCCATGAGTCCCTTTATCTAAGGGAAAAAGTGTTATAAACTAGGTTGGGCCTGGTTTTCCCTTTCTCCTTTCTCTAGGGCACCTTTAAAAGACTCATCCTAGGCCATGTGGCCTTAGTTCACTTTCAACCCCGCTCATGATCATATGGGGACTTGTTTCTTAAAGTTATTTGCAGCCCAGAATTCGATCCAAAAGGTTTCAAGTATATATGTTCGACTAAGCAGACATATCCATTTATACTAAGGTCTGGACCATTTCTCAAACTCCTCCAGGCAATCACTAAACTATTTCAGAGGCATAGCATGGGTCAGTTCACCACTAGCAGGTTGTTCAGGTCCTTTTGGCTTCACAGTCTCACCATAGATGGGTCTATAATCCTTATAGGTCAGGCCACGCCATAAGCCCCATTCAAACCAACCCCAAGGATATAAACAATTAAAATAGCAAGCAAATGGTAGTTCAACATACAAACAGAGCACTCTCATAGAGGCCTAATGCCAAACAATCAAGTAATGGCACTAACCATGTAAGCAAACCATCAGAATCCCAAATCAGAGGTGCAAAAGTGCTTAGAGAGGACATAGCAGGCAGGTTGAGACCTTGGACATTATATCAACTTATTTCAGACAAAAAAAAAAAAGCTTTGGAAGAGCCTGTGACTTAGAGCACACATTTAGACTTAGTGGTTTTAACTCACCTCCCCTTTTACAAGTCCAGGCATATAACAAACATATTTGCTAATTAGGACCAATGTCCATTCACACATAGATGTATACTCAAGACCTTTAGTAAATAAAAAAGGATTTCAGGAGCATATTATGGAAGTAGTCAGTCAAAACAGTCTTGAGACAATTTCAGTTCCTAGTAATGGCTCTTTAGCTATTTGATCTAAGAAAATCCTTTCAAAAAAAAAAAAAAAAAAAAAAAAGAGGTGGGATTATAGCATGGGCAGATTCTCACAATCTAAGGCTCAGCCATTCCTTTTTTTTTTGTTTTTGGAAGACATAATGAAAACAACAGGACTTAAACTTTACAAGCACTGACAGAATACCATTTAGCTCTAGGTGTACCCCTTCCCCCCAGATATAGTTAAGTCTTCCTAATCCTTTTGAGGTCCTTGTGTGTCCATGGACCATGAGAAAAAGTTCAAAACGAATGAGAAAAAGCCTGAAGGTCCTGAAAGGGGACAGGTGGGGTCGGCGGACCTCCCCATATCCTTTTCCCGAATCTCCTTTCGCAAAAATGGATCCCGGGTTCCACCGGTCACTACCTCCCATGCCCACTCACCTTTACTCTCCCGTCACCTTTCCCCCCTCTTTTGACCTCATCCTCATACCTCATGACAACGCTAAGGCCTAACGTGAGAAGGTTTAGAACAACTTAAAACTATCATAAGACTACCACAATTGATTCATTAAGCCTTATCCAAACTTAAAAAGTCTTATGGCTGAGTTACAAGCATGACCAATAAAACAGACCCAACATAAATATTTAGATGACAATGACACAGACTAGTATTCAAAGGCAATTTCAACTCAAAGTCTAATTATGAAATGACTTTATTCTTTTATACCACACAGCATCTCAAAGCATATATGTCCTTCTTTAGGACTAACTCACACATGATGAAGCAAGACAGACTCAAATACCAATCACTTTAACTTTACAAAGTCCTAAACATTACCCTTAGTCCTCTTCTTGGCCCTGACTACTTATTCATTTAAAGAAATTCAATCCACAACATCCAAAAGCAATATCAAACAGCTTCACAAAGAGGCCTAGACAGACTTGTACCAAGGTTTTCCCATTATTCCCCTTTTTTCTTTTTTCTTCTTAATTCTCAAATATTAGGTGACCAATCTTGGAAAAGATGATTTTTCTATACATAGCACACACATAGACACTTCCACACATGGTAAAACAAGACAGACTCACACATGATCAATCTTTAGCACACACATGTTTTATGTTAACCCGCCAATCCTTAAAGTTCTTTCTTAATGCCATTTTTTAGGATTTGGCATCCTATTACTAAGTTAAATCAAGTATAACTATTATCACCACTTAACAACATATTTCACTAGTTGAATGACCATTTTAGACAGGATAAAGACCATCTTAAGGCTGTCCTGAGTCCATTTTTATTAACAATGTCAAAGACCCTTCAAACCACCAAGTGCATTTTTATTCAAACAATACCACTCAGAGATCAGTTCAAACAAGTCCTAATAGTCATTATCTAAACCAAATTGTCACAATCAGGAGCAATCAAACAAGTGTGGGATTAATGAACACTTTAATCATAATTCAAGCCCCAGAAACCATTGCTTAAACATCAAACTAAGCACATTATTAATATAGAATAAAATATCAACCTTTAAACCAACCTTTAAACCAACCATATTACCAAATAGAATAAATAGAATTAAACCAAGCATATTACTTGATAAACCTTTAATCATAATTCAAGCCCAAAAATCATTGCTTAAACATCAAAATAAGCATATCACTAGTACTAAACTACATTTAGCTATAACGCTTAACCATACCAAGCTATCATTAATATAGACAGAAACCTAAACAAACAAATAAAAGACTAAATTGTTACCTTTTTTTAGTGCAACTGGAGCAAGAATGGACTTGGAGCCTACTTTGTGCTTCCAAAATCAAGCTCAGCCACCAAATACCAGGCACAGAAAGGAAATAAAATTTTTAGAACTAGGAAAAACTTGAACTTTTTCAGTTAAAGACTAATAACACTGATGAAACTTAAATATTGAGCAAAACTCAAAGTTCAAGCTTCTTCAAGGGTGTCAAACTTGTTTTTTTTTTCAGTGAGAGATGGGGTTCCATCTATAGAACCCCAAAGCTTGTCTCAAATCTTACAAAAAACGATGTGGGACTTGTGGATTTTCCACAAGTCTTCACTTGAATCAATCGCATACGGTCCAGATTGAAAGGAAAAAAAATCAACGATTCATTTTCATTCTATACTACTGTAAATCGACGAAAAATAAAAGAAAAGGCAAAGTTTGTACCTTAAGAGAAAGTTTGACTCGATTTTGGAGTATGTGTATGGAAAAGGACGAAGCCATTAATGCTTCGTCCTCTCCTCTCGATTTCTCGTTACACACTCTAAATATGGACGGGATGCGACGAGGAAAGCAAGGGGGTGTGCGGAGGAGGCGGCTAGGATTTTGCCCTAGCCGCCTCCCTTCTCTTTTCTTTGCAATGAGACCCCTAGCCTCTGTGGATTGAAATGACGGGGAGGATATACGCATTCCCCCTTTAAATGTTTCATGGACCGGGTCTGGTCCATAACCAAGGCAATTTATTAATTAAACAACTATGCAAACACACAGAATCAAAGTCTGAGGGGTAAAATTGTCAATTTTTTTAATTACTCAAATTACCTTGAACAATAAATAGAATAGATCATTTATTAATTTGACTTTTCCTTAATTCAACAATTAAGTAAATAAATATTCAAAAAAAAAATTGCTTTTGATTATTTCTAATAAAATATTCCATAAATGTCATAAAACATCAATTAGTTTTCACATAATTTATAATATCCTAAAAATCTCTTTATCAATTGAAAGAGGTAAAATATTGTCCTAAATAATTTTATAAAACATTATTTAGACCCTCTAAGATGCAAAGCTTATTTTATTTGTTATCCAAGGACTTTGAAATATTAAAATAAATTATAGGAGGTCAAAAATTAGGTGTCAACAACTGGGTATGTAGTTGATGTTGTTGATAAAAACTTGACATTTAATGACTGATGTTATTAAAGTAGAATTTCATTGTTGAATGAGGTTATAAACCTATGTTTTTACTTTATTTTGAAATATGTGTACTTAAGTTATGTTGGAATTTAGTTTATATTATATTGGAATTTAACATAAGAGTATTATGCTAAACTGTTTTTTTTTTTAATTTTAGATTTCAGTTCGATTTCAATTTATTTCTTTAGTACTATTGACTTATTATTTCACATTGCATGCTGTTCATTTCCACTTACAGCTGATAGATTATTTTTTAGTCAAACATTTAAATAATATTATGGCATTATATTTAAAATTAATCTTTTTATCAAACATTCAGTTCATGATGTTGTATATAAAATGCGTGCTTTTATTTTTATAATTAATTAAATTGAAATATTATTAATCTGAAAATATATATAAATTTTTTCCCCACAATATTAGATACAAATATATGATTATTAATTAATATTTTTTCAAGAAACAATATGTATCTTAAATACCCAATTTAATATCATCTAAAAGGCATATATTTGTCAAATTTAAATTTTAATATTGATAATATTAAATTTTATTTCTAAATTCATCTAATTGTGTAAGTACACTTGTGCAACCAAACAGTACGCTTGTAATTACACTGTAATTACGTTATGACAAACAAACAAGTCGACATAATAATTATACTGTGTAATTACTAGGTTGTGTGAAGTGTAATTACTACCCAATTCCAATTACCTGGTGGCTTTCCAAACGGACCCTAAGTAATAAAAAAAAATTGTAGTTGGCCAATAGTTTCAAAAAGTGTTTTTGAGCGTCAAATTTAAAAAAGAACAAGTACGATGACACAGTTTACTCTTAGGATTTTTTAAACTGAGTATTTTTAAAATATTACTCCCTCCGTCCCATTTTAAGTGTTTTACTTTCCTTTTTGGTTTGTCACAAAATGAGTGCCTATTTATATACTTTGTAAGTTGACAATTCAAACATCCTACGTGACAAGTTTAAAACCATACGATTCAAAGTACTTTTTGCTGCTTTACCCATCTTTAATTTAAGACCACAAGATTCAAAAGTTTCTTTTTATTTCTTAAACTCTGTGTCAAAAAAAACTAAGACATCAAAATTGAGACAGAGGGAGTACTTATGAAACTTTTTGAAGTTATGTGAGAAAAATTAACTCGTATTTTTTTTCTAGCAATACTCTATTATTCCTAGAGCTGTCAATATGGGTTGGCCCAACCCAGACGGGTAGCCCACGCGGGATTTGTAATTTGAATGGTTGTGTCGGGCTGACCCATCATTCTGAGGGGCCTTAAAACAACTAGTCCAACTCAACCCTATGTGGGGTATGAGCCGGGCCGAGCTAGCACACTTTTTAAATTTATATAGAAGTTCTTTTAATATAACTTTTAATTTAAGTTCTAATCTAAACATGGTAACTTAAATATTTACAAGACAATATTGCATCGTGTTGCTGCTTTCTAATCAAATCTCGAATCCACAAAAAAAATAATCCTAATAACGCTTTTTAAGTACTAATTTTTCAATGCTTTCAATAGTTAATAATCGTATTTGTAGGTAGGGTCAAGATAAAATACCGAAAACCGAATTATCGAACCGAACCGCTATTTCGTAATCTTGCTTCGGTTCGGTTTTCGATTCGGTATTCGCTACTGAAATATAAAATTAAGTATTTCGGTTTCAGTATTCGGTATTTATAATTATACTGTTCGGTAATTTGGTAAATGCCGAATACCGAAATTAATACCAATACAGCCTAAAGGAGTAAAGGGCTAAAGGCCCATTGTAAAAACATTTCTAGTCCAGCCCAAATCCGGAAATCCCAATAGCCCAAAGGAGTAAAAATCTTAAATCTATACCCATCGGCCATCACCATCAATTCACTTCACACTAAATCCCTAACACTGTCTGGTATACCCATCGGCCATCAGTTCTACTTCACACAAAAGCTCTCCAAGTCTGATAATCCACTAATCCCCTATCACGGTATCACCTCAACTCCAACTTCCAAGTTTCTTTTTCTTCAATACCCATCAGTTCTTCAATTTCGACCCACACACAAAAAATCCCTAATCTGGTAATCCCTATCACCTCGGCTCCAAGTCTCTTTTTCTTCAATTTCGTTGTATTCTAATCCCCAAGCTTCTGTGGAGAAGATAAAGGAAGGTCATCCATTGTCTCATATTTCTTGTTTTAACGCCATTGTTAGCTTTTGACTTAAATATTTGGCATTTTACTTTTCATTTAAATGATACTAATTAAAACAAAAATATGAGTAAATTATAAATGTTAAACAGTGTATTGAAATCGACAAGATAGAACCCTATCTTCACATCAAGTTTAATTTCAACGGTTAAACCATAGAGATACATACTAGATGCTGAGAAACTGAAGGATAGTCGGGCGATTAGGCCAGAGAAAGGGAAGATGAGGAATAGGAGGTATATTTCAAGGAAAGGACCGTTGATTGCTTATGGTATTGAAGGAGCTAAGCTTGTTAAGGCTTTTAGGAATATTCCTAGTGTTGAGATTTGTCATGTTGATAGGTTGAATCTGCTTAAGTTAGCTCCAGGTGAGACCACATTTTGCTTAATTTTATTAGTATAACTTTTGTGTGATAATCAAATGCTTATGTTTCATGTTTGTTATGTTAAGTAGTAACAATTTCATGTTTAAAGAAATTAAAAAAATGAATGTTTGTCCGTAGAATCATGTTAAGGGAGTACTAAATGAATAAAAAGCAAATATTTGCCACCTGGATTGTAATGAATTTGCTGAATCTTGATCCAAGTTGGGAGGATCACCCTAATTTTGCAGATAATCAAATGCTTATATTTCAAGATGGGTTTAAAGAATAGGACTACTTATATTTGTTGCACATAGAAACATGTTATGTTAAGTAGAAATGATACTTAATCCCTCGCAATTTATTTCAATGATGGTTTAAAGAACTAGTAATTGCAGATATTTGTTGCACATAGAACCATGTTATGTTAAGTAGAAATGATACTTAATCCCTTGCAATTTATGTCTTATAACATTTTGTAATCTCTTCTAGCGTTTTCAGAATGGAAGAGAACAAGTCGAACAACCAATGTCATGACAGTGATTCGAAGCTATTCAGTCTCTTTGATTCAACACCGAAAGTTGAACAAGATCCAATGATGGAAGAGGAAAGCTATAGAACTAAATCGCTATTGGGCCGCATTATGATAAGCTCATAGAAGACGAAAAGATGGAATTAATAAAGTTCTCTTAGTCGATCCAACTAGAAACGAACATGGACCGAATAAACATTTGAAAAACTTGTCCTAGAACTAAAATAAGGTTGACACCTAATTCCAATTTAAACTTTCCACAAGGTGAAAAGTGGTGACAAGGCTTAGACTTTTGATCAAGAGGTCTTCGGAGGCTTTAGTCGAGATGTTACTCTTTGATGAGCTTGCTTTTTCGTTTTGTTGAAAAGGAAGGTTTTAAGAAGTTTATGAAAAAAACGCAACCTTTATTCCGAGTTTCTCCTATAGAACAAGCCGACTAGGATTGTTATGTAGTTTTTGGTGGAAGAATAGAGACAAAAGTTTATAAAGTATTTGAAAGAAACATCACCGAGAGTTTGTCTAACCATTTCTCTATATAGCAGAATGAATTATATGGTTGATAAAAGCAGCACTTTATTGATAGTGATTGCCCTTGCATAAACAAATTTTAAACTTTCGTGTTGTCACTAGTCATAAGGGAAGCGATTTAAATGGCCTATTGTAAATTGGAGAAAATAATCACTATAACCGTAGATAATTCTTCTTCTAATGATGTCATGGTGAAAAGTTACACAAGCAAATAAAGACGGGGATCTAACATGAAATATGGTAACCATCTTCATGTGAGATGTATGGCTCACATTTTGAATCTCATCAGTGAAAGATGGCATGAAAGAAGTTGGTCCATCTATCAAACGTGTTAGCAAATGGTGAAATATGTTAGACAATCAGCCGCAAGGATTAGAAAATTTGCGTATGTTGTGAACTAAAAACATAGAAGCGTAAGAAGTCATTATGTTTAGATGTTTCAACCCGCCGGAATTCGAACTTACCATGCTGATGCAACATTTTCAGAGTATTTGATAGGTTTGATTCGAAGAGCAAGTGGATTGTCAACTTATCTTCGCTACTCATGCTTGTGAAGACGGAAGTAAGGTGTACTTGAAAGCGATGATTGGCAAAAAGTGAGAAACATGGTAATATTTCTTAAAAGGTTTTATGATCTAACCGAGAAGGTTTCGTGTTCACTTTATATCACTTCTAATGGTCACTTGAAGACATAGTCGAGCTTGACAATCATTTAAGAGAGTGTATGGAAGACGATGATCCTTCTTTGTTAAAATGAGAAAAAATGATAGAAAAGTTTATCAATACTGGGTGCTCCTAAAAATGAATAAGATGCTTTTTATTGCCTCTATCTTAGATCCCTCGTAACAAATTTATATATTGGCGACGCACTGAGGATATATTTGGAGATGAAAAGGGGAGTAAAATAAAAGATTAAGTGGTGACTTACATGAAATCTATGTTTGAAGAAAGTATGTAGCAAAAACCTCAATGCATCTCAACGCACATCTTCTCTCTCGATTCTATCGGGTCGACATCGGATTCATCTAGCTCTAACACTAGCACAAAATTAGCAAAAGTGAGAAATAGGATCCAAATGAAGAGGAACAAACAAGATGGTAAGTCATTGTAGTTGGAAAAGTATCTTAGTGAAGAACCAAGATTAACGATGATTGATAATGATGACGATGATAATTTTGATATCTTATCATGGTGGAAAGCTCATTCTCCTAGATATAAAATTCTTTCCGAGATGGCTCGTGATGTGTTGGCAATTCCTATTTCTAGTGTGGCATCGGAATGTGCATTTAGCACCGGGGGCCGTATTCTTGATTCATTTAGGAATTCTTTGACTCCGAACTTGGTCCAAGCTGTTATTTGTCTTCAAGATTGGCGTCGAAATGAGCCTTATCCCGTAAATGTTGAAGAAGATTTTAATGATCTTATGAAACTTGAACTTGGTATGTTTTTCAGTTTTTGTATTTTGTTTTATATTTTTTTACTTAGTTTAATTGTTGACACATCTTAAATTCTTTTTAGATATGGCTGATAGCTCAAAAGATTCCCTCGTTCTTGATTTGTAATCGCAAGATGCCTCAGGTAAGATTTTTGTTATGTCTATGGTTCATTTGACTGCTTCTAGTGTGAATGTCGCATACATCAGATAAAGTTCATGTTGTCTTAGAGCAGTGATTCTTTTGTTTTCCCTCTCTTCTTTATTTCCTTTGGACTCCAATGAAAGAAAAATTTTAACTTTGGAAACCAACAATATGTAATACCAAACCATTATGTGATAAATCATGGAGAGTTCTATGAGGGATGGAGCTGTGGAACATTGATTTGCAATGCATAAAGACTCTTCGTCAGACCCTGATTCCTGAGTTATAATGTTGTCCTTACTCCTCTAATCTTTGATATTCGTCTAATGATAAAATGTAACCTTCTATATTAATCTCCAGAACATTCTAGTAAATGAATAAATTAACTTGTTTCTCCATAAACAGGGCTGCTCGTGTGTGATAGAATCATTCCAAGGGTACTTTGCAAGCAGAGCTAAGGTTATTGTGCATCTTGTCGAAGCTATAGGTTCGTCATTAATTACTGCTGTATTTGTGTTCCTTCTCATCAATGTAGTCTATTTATCAATCTTCCTTTCTCTATCATGTTATTGCTAATAAAACAGGCTCTCATCAAGAGGCTCTTTTCTTAGTATAATGATGTTGAGTTTTAGCTAAATTACTAAATGATTCTCGCTACTTTTACATAAAATTTTGAGGCTTTCTCTAATGTAATTAGATATGAGGTTTTCAATCAACTGTAACAAGGGGGAAACAGTTTATTTTCTTTCCTGAGCAGAACATAATTGTTGCAAATTCATAAAAGGTGATATTGGCACATGACTTACACTTTATGCTCGGAGTCTCGTGTTGTTTACTAACAGGAAGTCCTAGGCTCAACCAATTTTGAGAAGGATATTGATTAAAGTTTAACTATTCGCTTTCTTTTGGAGATTGACTTGGGAATTTTCTCATGTTTTTTGTTGGGCAAAAACTGAATGAGCTGATTCTTAATAAATTTATTCATTATAAAGTGAACACGACATAGTAGAAAGCACTATATACATGAAAATTTAGGAACCAATTTATTCTTGAAGGAAACTGAGGGACTTCCATCAAGTAGTCCATGCTAAAGAGAATAGGTTCATTTTTGCTTGAATGATTCTCTCCACAGAATAGGTTCATTTTTTTTTCCTGCTTGACTGGGTGTTTACCTCTGTTGCATATCCTTAAATTGGTTTCTTTCATGGTCACAGATGGTAAATTGGAGTGCACAACTAGAGCTTCCATTTTCTGGACAGTGGGCGGTAGCAGTACAACAGCTTCATAATTTCTCTATCTTTTGTTATTGGAAGCTGGCAAGCTGCTGATAACTTCCCAGCCAAATTTCTAATTGATGATAGTGTTGTGCTTTATATATGTACACCTGTTTCAACCTTTATTTTGACTTCTGGTTCTTATTTGTCTAATGACTTGTACTTTGGAGTTTATTTAATCAAACTATTAGAGCTTTGATTTTTTTGAAAACCATGCACCATCGATTAGACATCTAGATGTGATCATGTGGATGTCTAATGTCTTGGTGTGGTGATATTGAAGCATCCTGACTGTTTGCAGGTGGAAATATTGAAAATATCTCTTGCACATGATGAATGAATGCAGCTGCTAGCAAAAAAATGGTAGATACTCGAATATCTTACCAACCGAAGCTGATTTACCGATTACCGAATTACCGAACTGAGCTTTGAAAGTCTTATTTGGTATATACTTTCAATCACCGTTTACCGAATTACCGAACCCGAACTTTAAAAATACCGAACCGAATACCGAACGCCCAGCCCTATTTGGAGGGAATTTTTGTATTAGTTTGCTAGTTTCAATAAAGCTATAAGATGCATATGGTGTCTTCTTATTAGTTTGCTGATTTTTAAAGAGAAAAGACATCTTTTCACCCCTAAACTTACACCGAAAATACACTTTAGCAATTAAACTTTACTTGCAATTATTTACCCCCTATTTTTGTCGATAGTGTATTAAATACCCCCCTAAGTAGAGAAAGTGCACTCACCTTCCTGCAAGCAAGTGAGAAGGAAAAAAAATTTAAAAACTGATAAAATAATGCACATGTCATTTTTAATGGCCAATACATAATTAATACTCTTAAGATTTTTTTTCTTGATATATTAATATATATTTTTTAATTATTTGAATTTTTTATTTTGAGACAAATAAAATATGTGGGTCCCATTTTTCCTTTTAAGTGTTTTATTTCTCTTCTCTTTATTTATTGTCTTCTCCAAAAGACCTTCTCCTCCATTGCCACTACCCTATCTATTCCATCATTTCCATGACCACCATTGTTGGACTAAATGTTGGAGAGAAATAAATTTAAAAAAATTGACGACTATAAATATAATAATTTTATATAAAATAAATTGGCACTGTCACAATTTGGAACTTTATGGTGTAAGAAGGAAGTCATACGCCGGGGTGGGGTGTGGAGCAAGCCAGCACAAGAAGCCGGTGGGGGGGGGCGGGGTATGGATTTATAAGAAGAAGGTTGGTTTGGTTTGGGGCATAAGGGTGGCGTGAAGAAGGAGGAATGAAGAAGCGTGGTTTTGGCTGGGGGTGGGGGGGAAGAAGAAGGAATGGAATTGGGACTTTTTTAAAAGAAAAAAGATGAATGTAAAAAAAAAAAAAAAGAGTTAAATTTTAAAATTTAATCGATTCTTGACGTGACACTCTTGTGGCGGAGAGTGTTCTACACAGCCCATTGTAAGATTGGTCAAGGCAACATAAGGTTGAGTTTAATTCATGTATAAGTTGTTTAGGGGGTAAATAATTACAAGTAAAGTTTAATTGTTAAAGTGAGTTTTCGATGCAAGTTTAGGGGTGAAAAGATGTTTTTTTCTCATTTTTAAAATCAAGTTTGGCTTAAAGTAAAAATTTGGCTGTATGGCTTCAATCTGAAATCTCTATCATACTTTGCAATTATCTTGGGTACAACCGTACAAGAAAACGATCTTGTTGGTCATAAAGCTTTTGCAAAACCGAATTACTTTTGATATTGTTAACATATTAATAGTTGATATCATTCGAACCAAATAGAGATATTAGTAAGAAAACTAAGCAGTTAATAAGTAACAGTACAACTAGCTATTTTTAGTACTTTTATATATATATATATATATATATATATATATATATATATATATATGCTTAAAAAGGTCTAAAAATTCCTTGGACTATCCAAAAAGGTTTAAGTGTACCCTCCATCCATCTATTGGGCTAAAAATACCCTACCATCCATCTTTTTGGCTTACTTATGCCCTTTGACTAAATGCCAATGGCTGAATTAAAAAAAATGTTTTTTTTTAAATGTTTATTTAAATTCCATGTGGCAACTTCTTATTGGCCAAAATTAAAACACCGACCCATTAAAAAGACCCACCCATATACCAGTTTTTCGAACAAACAACCCCAAATACTAACCCATCCCGAACAAAAAATCTAATTTAAAAAAAAAAAGACCAACTTTCATCAAACTCCATGGAAGTGCACGGTGATTAAAATGAATCGACAGAATAAAGCATTTCACATTCTGGTCCAGAGATGTATCTTAGTTGAAATGGAGTACTAGACCTCGCTTAGCAAAGTACGATTGTAACTTAATTGAAATGGAGTACTAGACCTGGTTAGCAAAGTACAATTGGTGATCAGTGGCGGAGCCAGGATTTTCACCAAGGGGGTTCAAAATATAAAAAAGTAAACATACGAAGAAGTCTAAGGAGGTTCGATATATACTATATATACATAAAAAATAATTTTAACCTTATAAAAATTGTGTTTCTTTCCACCGAGGGGGTAGGGATAAACACCCTCAGCATAGTGTGGCTCCGCCCCTGTTGGTGACAGACTGTGATATGTGACAATAATGAAAAGTCGCATGCCCTATAACAACAGAACTTCTCAAATCACTCCTCATCCACTTATCTTGACATTGCCTAAATTCGATTTGTTAGGTAGCTGATTTGTTGGCCAAGATGATAAAAACCATCATAAAAGAAAGAGAAAGAGAATCATGCTGATATTTCAATTTACTTATAGCAACTGAGCATCTGTGAATTAGTAATCACCGGTGCACTTCCATGGAGCATCTGTGATATTTCAATTTACTTATAGTCACCAATTGTACTTTGCTAAGCCAGGTCTAGTACTCCATTTCAATTAAGTTACATCTCTGTGGTCAGAATGTGAAATGCTTTATTCAGTCGATTCATTTTAATCACCGGTGCACTTCTATGGAGTTTGATGAAAGTGGTCTCTTTTTTCAGTTAAATTTTTTGTTCGGGTCGGGTTAGTGTTTGGGGCGGTTAGTTCGAAAAACAGGTATATGGGTGGGTCTTTTTAATGGGTGGGTCTTTTTAATGGGTCGGTGTTTTAATTTTGGCCAATAAGAAGTTGCCATTTGGAATTTAAATAAATATTTTTTTAATTCAGCCGTTAACCGTTAGTCAAATAGCATAAGTGAGCTAAAAAAGTGGATGAAAAGGTATTTTTAGCCCAATAAATGGATGAAGGGTATATTTAAACCTTTTTGGATAGTCCATATATATATATATATATAACCTACAATATCAAGGTTATAAGATAGCAATGTACCCATTTTTTTATTCACAAAAATACCCTATCAGTATATAACCCTTTCATTAATAAATAGGACAATTTGTCTCTTTGCATAAAAAAGCGAGTTAATTCCTCGTATGGTCACTCAAGTTTAGAGAATTTCCTACAAAAGTCACTTTTATTTCATTTAGGACAATAAAGTCATTCAAGTATCACTATTTTCCTCAAAAAGTATCTAAACACTTCAAATGTCTCCTTCTCTCCTAGTTGGCATGCCATGTCACTAAAGCCCAATTTTTTAAATTTTACTACTAGACAAATTTAAATCATCAAACTCATTTAATCAAGTTCATATTTTATATTCAATCAAATATGACTCGGTTAAAAAGCGGCAAAGGAACAAACTATCATGCAATCTAAATGAATTAAAATTAAAAGATGAATTTTTTAATCTGTAGATAAGTTTTAAAAATAATAAATAAAAATTGAATTTGAGTTACTTTAGAGCTTTAGTTTGGTAGATATTAACATGACAAGTTTTAATATCTATATCATAACATGAAATAAATTAAGAATAAATAAATTATATTTCATATAAGACTAATAGTATAATATTTCAAAATAAAAAATAAGAGTAATAATAGCATTTTATAAAATAAAGTATTATAGTAGTGAAAATTCTATACCTTTTTGCATGAGAAATAAAAAGACCTTAATGGTATGGAGATGGAAATGCCAAAAATTACAAACTATATATATAAGAACAAACAACTAAAAATAAAGAGGAAATTTATTTTTTAAAATATACAATTTAATTAGATTTTTGTAAATTTATCCCAATACGAATGTAATCTTTGTATTATATATGTAGTTCTATTTTAAGGTGGAAACAGTAATTAAAAAATATACCCAATGATCTTAGCGTTCTTGAACTTTTAACCCCACTTCTCTATAGGCTAAACCTTCAAGGCCCAAAGTGTTACTCATGGGGCAAAACACTTCAAGTTTTGGCCACAAACAAGACATTCGATTCGGTATTTTGAAAGTTGGTGTTCGGTAATTCGGTAATAGATAGTTGAAAGTAGATATCAAATATCGAATAAAAAAAAATTAGTTCGGTAATCGGTAAATCAAACTTCGGTTCGGTACGGTATTCGGTAATACCGTTTCGATGTGCAGTTTCATAAATAAAAAGTAAAATTGATATACCTAACAAAAAGCAAATTATGCATAAAGCACATTCATAAGGGGACCAAGCAGAGATCCTTATCAACAATTCAACATGCAGAACAATGCAAGAATAATGAGCCATTCAAGTAATCCTAACAACTTCGTATAAATAGGCATACAAATTCAAAACTCATTCACTCACTGTCCATTCTCACATGAACAAGCAGTCTGTGGTCAAGATTTTCCTAATCCATTGCAGGCTACTCTTTAACATCTTTATACAATACCATTAAAACACAATAAGGGAATTATAAGTATCTGAAGGAGCATATTCAAATCTAACTTATAAAATGAAGTGAGGCAGTTGGTATTGCTAAGGATTCCTTGCCGTAAGTTGATATTCAGAGAGGTTACTGCATGTGGATACACCAGAAGATCGTCTTTAACAATTGGGACTAAAGAAGGACTAAGGTCTCTCTGGGCTGAGTCGCTGACTATTGTTTATTGATATTTGATGGGCTTGTTAAGTGTTAGATTTATGGGATATAATTAGGAGCGGACCTTTATTCAATAAATAATTCGGTATTCGGGAAATATCGAATACCAAAGTATTAAATGTCTTGTACCAAACCCGAACTCGAATCCCGTAATTCTAAAATTTTACTCCCGAATACCGTACCGAATCCCGAATTACCGAAATTCTCGGTTCGGTTCAGTAATTCGGTAATTTGTGCCCGGCCCTACATACAAGCGATGTCAAAAGTTCAAAACCACTCATCTCCAAAGTCATTGTTGTAAATCTGTCATAATTAACTGAGATATAATATACTTGGACCTTGCATTCAATTAATTAGGGGTGTGCAAAACCCGCTTTAACCGATTAACCGACCCAAAAAAAATATTATTCGTTTATCGGTACCGGGTTATTGAGTTAATGGTTTTTAAACAGTTTTGTAACTTTTTTATTTATTGGACTACCAGTTCTGTTTTCAATTTTTAAATTTTTATTAACGGTTAAATCGATAATTCAATAAAATCCTATTATTACCTTTTTAAGTATATTTCCTTGTCACCTTTCAGTGATATTTCTTTGTGAAAAACGTGGGAGGCAAACTAGTTGTGTTTTGAGACTTTGCCTCTTATTATCATATAATTCCTTGTTGCCTCCAGTTCTATTATGCATGAATTGAACAATTCGATTATGTATATGAATAAATTAAAACAAGAGAAAGGTAAAAAAAAAAAAAAAAAAAAAATTAGAGGAGCATTTTCTTAGCCGTTAAACAGGAAATTGAACTGTTAAGGACCACTAACCGATAAACCGAAAATCAATAACAAATATCTTACTTTATCGGTTTAATATGTACAAATCAAAAACCAATAAACCGAACCGGTAATATATAAAACCGAACCGATCAATAAGCACCCCTACAATTCACATCCAGGAAATTACACCCGATAACCTTAAAGTGGTGGTTTTAAACTTTTGACTCCGGCTTATCCCATGGGCAAACCTTCAAAATCAAAAGTAGAAACTTGTTAAACTTCAAGTTTTGCCCAAAAGACAAGCGGGGTGAAAAGTGAAGACCACCCACCTTCAAGTTCATTCTTGTAAATCACATCTTTAACGGGTATCTGTCAATGGTGTCAGCCCATGGGCCTCTTTGGGCTTCCCCATAAATGGGCCTAACACATTCCCAAATTAGACTAGTGCACTTAGTCCCACTTCCCATCCCAAGCAGCCATACTTTGTCACCTTTTTTCACCCTTCCTTTTGCCTCCAAATATGCCAATTCATACCACAATGAAGAAGAAGATTGGTTCCCAAATCTATGCAATGTCATCAAAGCAGGTTCCTTATCACCCTCTACAAGCTTCAACCCTTTTCCCATCTCCTTTATCACTGGCTTTCCTGATGCTGGCAAGCAAAAATGCTCTATCACTGACTTAAAATTAGGCACATAAATCTCTGTTGATTTTTTGTCTACCGATAACTTCTTTCTCAAAATTGAAACCCCATACCTAACTTTCTCGGTGAAAGGCAAAATTTGTGAACCAAGAATTGTTATGTTGGACCTAAGTGTTTCTCCTGCCGCTTGCAATAAGTCCCTCTTGAGTGTAACTCCAGTAAATCCATCTGAATCCTCTTCACGGAAAGTACAAAAGTAGGCCTTATCATCAAATGCCCTCTGAGTTCTCAGAGTCTTGATAAGCTTGTATTTTGCTCTATTTTTGTCTTCTTTTTTGTTTGAAATTAAAATCCCAGCAGCACCCATTCGAAATAAACAATTAATAACCAACATAGATGGTTCTTTTCCAGGATACCAACCTGTTGATAAAATCTCTGTGCTAAGGATAACGGCATTGGAATTCTTGTGAGATTTTAAAATATTTTGGGCCATGTCAATGGCTAATGCATTAGCACTGCAACCCATGCCACTGATTGTGTAACTTTTAATGTCTTCTCTCATGCCATATTTGTTCACAATTATGGAAGAAAGCGAAGGAGCAGGGCAAAATCCACTACAATTGACGATTAAAACATCAATATCATGTGGGGAGAGATTGGTTTTGGCTAAAAGGTCTTCAAATACAGGGAATAGTACCATATGGACTTCGCTTATGACTTCTTGGTAGTCTATTTTTGGTGGGATGTACTGAAGTGCAGGGGGTAGATATGTTTCTTCACTTTGTCCTGATTGACTCAAGATTTTAGTCATGAAATTTATGCTCTGTTTATCTAAGAAATGTTGAGCATGTTCAATAAAGGCAGCGTGTGGAACTCTACAGAAATTTGGTGGCTTTAGACATGAATAGTCCACCAGGTATACTGGTGAAGGCCTTGATTTCAAGATGACAAAGAAAATGTAACTAAAAAGGACCACAACATGAAAGATTGTGAGCTCTGCCTTTAGCCGAATAAGCAGAGTTTCTATGGTAAGGAAGATGAAAAGACAGAGAAGTTTTGTTAGCTCCATACGGATTATTGGCAAGAAATTGAAGGTATTCAGTAGTGGAGGAATGAACATGTTATGTAGAAGGGGATTATATATATTGGGAGAGCCAAATAATGTTTGCATGGGGCAAATAATATTGGAAAACGTCCCAACTAATTTTCGTTGCATTATTATTGAAGTCCAATCCAAATTAGGCCTGTGCACGAATCGGTTCGGTTCGATTTTGGCCGTCATCGAGTTGAAATTTCGAATTTCGACTTCGTAAAATCCTCAACCAAACTCGATCCATTCTAGGTTCAATTCGATTCGTTTTTTATTATTTCGGTTCGATTTACAAATCGATTTATTCGGTTTGTTTGAAATTTAACAAGCAATTATTTTCATTTCAACTTGAGGCATCATGAATATCCAATGCAAGGTGTGCATGAAGACATTCATTTGCACCACTTCGAAGTTAAGTGCGTAGAACACGCTAAAGTAAATGTAGAGAAATAGGAACTAAGTTCAACCATTAAAATCAAAGAAGATAGGTGACTAAGAAAGTAGCCAAAGCCCAAATGTAATGCAATCCTAAATTTAGTACATCCCCGATCCCACAATAGTTCAATAGTAAACAAGAATAACTAAAGTAGTGGCGAGCGGCAAAAGCGGCAAGAAGAAACGGCCTAGAAGTCAAAAATTGCGCAACCATCTCCCTTTCCAACCGACGAAGCAATCATCTCACCAAGCAAGCATGGTCCGAAACTTGAAAGAATAGCGATCATTAGTGCTATAAATTTCAAAAACGATGCTGAATTGAACAAACGGATACCACCTTGAAACCCACTTGAGAAGAGAAGACGGTGTATTTTGATTTACCTTGAGAAAGTGAGTTTGAGAATTTAATACCGAAAGTCTAAAAGAATATTATAATATTAGGTCTAGGAATTTTAGGATTTGGGCACATGCCGTGGCCCCGTGGTATAAATTATAAAATATAAAATGAATATTCTTCACCATTATTAGTATATATATAGTAATTAGTGGCATATAAATTCGATTTGTTCGGTTCGGTTCGGTTGATAATTAAAGTCATCGCATTCGAACCGTTAAATCGTAATATTTTACAATTCCATTCGTAATCGAAATCGAATTGTATTATCCAAATTGAATTATCCAAATTATTTCGAATCGGTTCGAAAATTCGAGTTGAACCGATTTGTGCACAGGCCTAATCCAAATCGGTCAAGTGGTCATAATGGTCGTAGGTCTTAACGTTATAATAAATGCAAGTTAGGTACGGCTCTGCAATATCAAGTGAACTTAAAGTATTGCTGTTGACTTGTTAGTCTCTGCAACTATAATTTACGATCCACTTAAATGCAACGGCTGCCTAGATCACTGTTCTTGTAACATGAGTTTTATTTTTATACACATTGATATAAAGTTTGTATACGCAAAGTAATTGCAAGCAAATACTCATAATAAATGAAATTATTAATTAACTCAAAAAATAAGATAAGTATAGGGATACTGTCATTTACATGTTTGGATAACGTTTCTAATGTCGTAAACTTGGACTAAGAGCCCGTTTGGATTGACTTATAAGTTGCTTATAAGTTGCTTATAAGCTATTTTCAGCTTTTTTGAGTGTTTGGCCGGGTCGTCTTTTAAAAGTCATTTTGTGCTAAAACAAGCTCAAAATAATAATTGGGCCCATTTGACTTAAATTTTTTATCTAAAGTTGTTTTTATGTTCTAAAATTATGCCTCCAAAAAAAATAAGTTAGGACTACCCCAACTTATTTTTTTAACTTATAAGCCGCAAACAATGGACAGGGCATAAGCCCATCCAAACAGGCTCTAAATACGTAGAAGTACTATTCCATCTGTCCCAATTTATGTGATACACTTTCTTCTTTAGTCCGAAATAATAATACATTTCCTTATTTGATAACGATTTAACTTTAAATTTTACCTTGTACGCTTAACGAGATGATCTATAACCACATAAATATCTTTGACTTATTTTAGACCACAAAATTCAAAAGTCTTCTTTTATTTCTTAAATTTCGTGTCCAATCAAACTATATCACATAAATTGAGACGGAGGGAGTATATCTTTTTAAGGTCTTCACACTAGAATAAGCCTTTCATCCTCAGAGTTTATTAATCAAAATTTTTAATATAAACTAAAGAATCGTACAAATGATGAATTTGAGAGTTACTGGAGGCCTTAGAAGCAAGTAGTGGTAAAATTTCAAATTCATCATTTGTCATTGATTCTTTATTTTGCATTATTAAAATTGGGATTTTTATACTATTCTATACAATAGCCCAAAGTATCCCAGTTAAAAAAAAAAAAAAAAAAATTAATCTTTATTTGGAAAAGGGCTAAAATTGTCCCTTATCTATTGAAATTTAGTAGAAAAGTATCCTCCGTCCATCTATTGAGCCAAAAATGTTCCTCGTTGTTTCCTTTTTGGCCCAAAAATGCCTGTAAAGTTAACAAACGATTTAAAATAAAACGGAATTCAATTTGGTTAAAAAAGCCCTCCCTTAACCAATATAAAATTAAATCACCCTCAACTCGCTAAAATAAACACGTTTTTAAAAAATAAGTACTTTTCTACACTATATAATTTGTGTATAAACAGTATGATAATATACATTAATTATATGACTATTATACACTTGTGGCAGCTGCAAAGGGTTACAACTTGGCGTGCGTAACTATTTTAGCGGCCGCCCAACTAAAACTGTAAACTTCCCATTAAAATTTTATTGAATTTTTGTGTGCTTGGCTTATGAGATAGTCACACAGTTTATCATAATATCAAAGCAGGGAGAAGTCTGAAGTTCGAATTTCATTGCTACCCACTATTTAATAATGAAGCTATTTCCATGTTTTGGGCCGGGGAAGAAGAGTCAAGCAAACACATGTATAAGAAGGCATGTTAAAAATAAAATCAAGTAAGTGAAAATTTGCTTTGTTTAACCACTTAAATTAAATTTTAAATGAGACGATAATACACTTCAATAATACTAAGTATGCAAACGTTCTCTATGAAGAAAGCTGTTCTTGGATGTGTTCGGTATGAAGGAAAATGTTTTCCATGGAAATTGTTTTCTAGAAAAATAAGTGAGTTTCTTATTTATTTTCTTATGTACGTAAACAAAAAAATATAATTCTAAAAACACTCGTATATAATCTAGACAAATATTATGGGAGGCGGGCGTGGAGGTAGGGACATGGGGTGGTGGGGATGTGGGATACAAGGATGAGATTGGAGATGAGGTGTGTTGGAGGTTGGGGAGGACACAATCAATGTATGTGGAACGCCACTTGTGGAGCTTGTTTTCTCTACTTCCACTAGGGAAGTCATTTTCCTAATTTTTAAGAAACTTGTTTTCCTATTAAAAATGTTATCCAAAAATTTTGGCCAACCGAACATGAAAAAATTAAAAGATATTTTCCAAAAACTTTTTTTCTCCATACCGAACACACTCTGAAAACAAACAGTACATGGTTAGCAAGTTGATCGAAGGCCACGCTGCCGTTTCTTTCTAAAGAATCCCTTCTTAGTGGCTTACTATTAGCATCCCTGATGGTCAGGATGACTGCAGTAATTAACAAGCATGCTATGGCAGAAATGGAATAAAAACCGACAGCAAGGCATGGAGGAGAATAATGTGATTGAATGGCACCATGCTCATAAATTGTGGTTACTTGTTAGGAATTGAAGTGAACTAGCTAGTCAGGAACCAAGTGGCTGCATTCTTCCCCAGGAGTCATAATACTGTTAGAGAAACATCTTCATTTCTCTGCTGGATGTCAGAAATTAGAGGGGTTTCTGTTACGGCCCGAAATTTTTAAACTAACACTTGAATTCTCGATTGATCATATCTTGATAGTAAGGGTATATTTTATTTCGCAATTCCTGAACGTAAATTTGATGATATTTGGAACTTGTTTGAAGTGTTATGGTGTAGTTATGTAAACTACTCCTACTATTATTATCTTAATAAACTAAGAAATGGAATAGATATTTAATATTTTGGGCAGCCAACCTTTCATATTTATCCAAACATAAAAGTTTGGGCAACCATTTTTTCTTTCATCCTTATCCAAGGAATATATAATATCTTTTGGGCTCATATCTCTCCACATCTTAAAATTTCATTTTCTACAAGAAAAAGGAGACCCCAAAACTCCTCTCCTCTCATCAAATCAAATTCTCCCACTAAATCACCAACAAGACTTGTTTTGGTTGAGCCACAAGTTACTCCACACTATTGAGGTATGTATGTACTATTGTACAAGCTAAGGAAAATTGGCTAAGCAAGTCGACATATTTACTTGATCGTTGCTTTGAGGATTTATAACTTCTTGATGTTTGTTTGAGCTTTAGAAGCTCTAAAGCTCCAAGATTTGCACCTAAACTTGAACTTTTCTTTCAATTTATTTTGTTTGAGATATTGTGAGAATCTTGAATTTTGGTGAAATAGTATCTACTTTAAATTTTTGTCATATTGATTTTGTTGCTACTTTAATAGTTTACTTGCTTTGTTGGTTGAGAAAGAATATCTTGAGACACTTCAATATGATAACGTTATCATTGAGGGTATAATTTTGTAATTGAGTTATAAGTATGTTAAAATCACATTGGTGGTATGTGAAGTATTTTGTAAGACCACTTAATTCGCCTAAACATATGGATTGCTTGAGCATTATTGCATTCTTGTCGGGACTAATGACATACCTCATGGTATTGTTCGGATCTTGCCCATCTTGACTTTGGATATATATTTCATCTTGTCGATGGACTTTTGTCCATTTTCGCTTATGAGTGGAAAGCCACTTTCAACATGGCTCTTGATTCTCTTGATTATTGGGTGACGACCCTTCTTGATTTCGGATCTTCCCCATCTTGACTTTGAATTTACATTTCGTCTTGATGATGGACTTTTGTTCATTTTTGAGTATGAGTGGAAAGCCACTTTCAACATGATTCATGATTCTCTTGATTATTGGGTGACGACCCTTCTTGATTTGGGTTTCGATCCTATAGCATCTCGGATCTTCGGGATAAGGTTTAACGCTTAAGATGGGGGGTATAATGGAACTAATATGGGAGATATAGGAAGTGTTTTGAAAACTAATTAAGTCATAGGAAGAGTCTTTGGGCAAAACAAAGTTGGAAGCCACTCTACGGGGCATGTTTTCAAGTGAGTTTGCACAAGGTTTTACTTCCAGCGATCATAACCCCTTTATTATTTGGGAATTTGGGAAAACTTCCTTAAAAGTTGTAGAGCTTTGAAATACCTTTCCAACGATATATTATGGAGGTTAAGCGGACATCTGTATAAAAAGTTATGGCCATTTTACTGAAAAGTCGAAGAGCAGTCCAGAAAATAAGACCTATATAATGAAATATGGACCGTATTTTAGTGGCCATATAATTTACGACCCGTAATAGTATATATTCATCCATATTAGTCCAAATCATTATTTTTCTTTCCTTCAAGCCCTAGAACCCTCCCACCCTTTCCCATCCTAAGCCAAGGTAATCATTCCAAGTCAATTCTAATATATATCCATGTAATCTAAACAAGAAATCATCATTCCTAACCTAGGGTTTTCAAGAAAAGATTCTGGAATTTCTTATTCAAAGATTCAAGATTTTGGAAGTTTCTTCAGAAGTTCAAGTATGTAGAATTCAAGTTGTGGAGCATTACCAGATATATACGAGTTTCTGATATCCATGTGTTCAACATCTTTGCATTAAACCTCAACGCCACGATTTTCCATGATTGAACATGAATTTTGTTCTCCAAAATATTCGTTATTGTTTTATCTTCCATTTTTATGAGGAACCCTAGCTTAATCCATGAATATTATATTAAGCTTTGTGATATAATCTCGTTGTTGTGTTCTTGATATTTTATCTAGCAAGTTACAAGCATGTTTTCAAGCTAATTATATATATAATTATGAACTATTATTATTATTACTCATGAATCATGCATGTTTTTAAATTATGACAAGCTTATTTCATGCAAACCAAGGACTCACAAGTCTATTATGATATTTTCAAGAAAATTTATATATGTTTTATGATTCAAAGGAAAGAATACTACGAAGTGATATCCATGTACATGCAAGTTATGATTCATGAAAATCACGGGCAGCAAGTGCCACCTATTTTCCATGACCACGTTTTTGGGAGTTGCATTAATTACCGAGAAGGCATCAAGCATCCTGAAACTACATTGCCACCGTAGGATGAGGATCGCTCCGCCCATGTTTAGGACGATTTCTCATAATGAGGGATTTGGATCCTTTTATAATATTATTAAATCTCATGTCCCCGGAAAGGTATGAGTGTTCGATCGCGCAGATCGACGCAAGTTAACATGGTGGTTACATGTCGGTTATATTAATGCTCTCCTAACTCGCTCACGATGTTTTTACACATGTTATATATATATGTATATAAGATACTCATGTTCATGATCATGTTTCGATTCCCGTTTCCTCTATTATGCTATTTCATGTCCCATGTCTATTTCATTCAATTGCTTTACGTACCCGGTACATTCAACATGCATCGACGTCCCCTTTTATTGCCGGGCCCGCATTTCATGATGCACATATTTACAGACGACGCATCTGCTTAGTAGGACTCTACACGTATCAGCTTATTGGTGAGCCCCATCTCATTCCGAGTTTTTAGTCAGTTATCTTTATTTTATTAGTCATGCATTTAAAGGTATGTTGGGGGCCTTGTCCCAGCGAGTACGTTTTCCAGTCAAGACTCATGATTAGAGGTTTTATAGACTAGTCAGTCAGTTATGTCAGATACTCAGAGTCGTGTAGCCATCTTTGGCTCAATTTATGATATTTCCGCATTCATGACTTAAACAAGTATTTCATTAAATTATTATGACATCTCATGTTTTATAAAAGCTCATCCCAATTCATGTTATATTCCACTCATGTTATGGGCTCACTCATGTTATGCCTCATGATGATTCAGTTATGTGGTTCACTCGGTCACATGCGTGAAGGGCACCGAGTGTCGTGTTTTGCCTGTGCCATGGTTCGAGGCGTGACAAAGTTACATACTCATACATATACAAAAACTTTTCCCGAAGGACAGTACTACGCACCCCACCCCACTATATGGGTCCGCCCTCCGAGTGTGAACCTTTTTCCATCGGGGCCTTTTTTATAAATCTTTTTATTTTGAGATATATTGCATAGGAAGCAAAATGTGCTCAAACAAATAAGATAATCATTTTTACATAATTAATTTCTTTTAACGAAAAATGGCCAAATATATCCCTGTACTATGAGAAAAGGTTTAAATATAGTCCTCATTATACTTTCGGTCCAAATATATCCCGCTATTATATCATTAGTTCAAATATACCTGATGTAGGCTGTGCGACCACCAAACACAACATATGGAGGGACCTGGTTGTGTACCAGTTCCCTTATGCAATGTAGTAAGTAAAGAAGGCACTGTTTTTACTATGAAAAATTCCTTACTCAAGGGATTAAAAACCACGACCTACCCCAGTAAGATTTCAACTCCACTACACAAGAAACTTCAGATTACAACCTATCGTAAGCTAGGAACTAACTCCCATAATCCCTCAACCCTTACAATGGTAACCTAGTAACTAACTCCCGTAGTCCCTCAACCTTTGCAATACACCGATTGCAAATACCTCCACTTGACTAACTCTAACCAAGGAAACTGAGGTTGACTACCTCTATCCAAGCCCAACTAACACACCCAAGACTCTAGCCAAGGGTACCGCTTAATAGATTGAAAGGTAAACTGCCTAACAACTACTAAGAATTTGAAATACCTACAACATCTTCCTTTTTGGGAAGAGTAGGTTTACAATTTTAGCACAACAGAACAAAGACTTACAACAACATAAAAAACTTAGACTAAATTTGTATCTGGATCGGTTCTTCGCCTTTGCAAGTGACTTGTTCTTGTGATCACTTGAAAGAACGTTAGCTCTTTTCCCAATTTAGATTAGTTTTCGAGTGATACACAATATGTTGCAACATGTTGTATATATCAGTGGGAAGTATGTTGATGGACAGAGACCACTCATTCAATATTTGACCTAAAGCATGGGCCACCAACTTCTCGTACTTGTGTAGCCATGAGTAGCTCGGCTTACTGTGCCTATTCCCTCTCGCGGCTACCGTGCAAGATACGTAGAGCATCACGTACGGTCTCTATCTGGTTCTCGAATCGCTTGACATCATCAAAACACGAATGCACTTAAGCTTATCAATTTGCCCTGATTTACGACAAACGCATGTACAATGTTCCCCCGAGAACCAAATCCCACTTGTTCATTTTTACGACGACCATCATTTTTAATGAACCTGCAATATGTTAGCAACAAAATACACCGGAAACTAGTTCACCTACTAAAGGGTCCTTTCAATCACAGCACATGTCAATCTTTCATTCTTCCCCCTCGATTTTAGCCCATTCATTTCATCACTATATAGTATCTCTCACTATTTCATCACTATATAATATCTCTCACTATCTTCCCCCTTTTGGCATCATCAAAAAATATAATTCACAGCCAATAGGATACCAGTTACGCACTAACACCGAGTCACTAGAGTAGTATATCAAAAAAAAGAAAGTGAGAGCAAGCTAGCAAAAAGGTGCAATAACATAGTAATTACAAGATAGATAGTAGTTTAAACAATACAATCATATGTTAAATGAACTACTATTGTACCAATAGGAGGAGATAGGGAAACAAACCATCGCTACGTAAAGACAGAGTTGCATAAATGTTAAAGAGAAGGACAGAGCTTAGGAATGGGTTACTAGGAATGATTTAGATCATGAAGAATCCCGTCAATTCTATCAATAGTTTCACCATGATCCTGAAGCATTTGGTTCCGTAGTTCTTCCACTTGTTTTTAGCCGATCCTTCGCTCACCTTTAGCCGTTTCAATTTCTCGAATTTATCGCCTTTAGGGATCCGATCGTATTGCAGATGGTGAACCCGTTCCTTCGCCGACACATTCACAATCTTCTAGATTAGCCATAGAGAGTATGTTCTCTCGTTGTTCCTAAGGTTGCTTTTCTAGTTCTTGCGTTGAAATGCCCCGCACTTTGTCGAAAGGCCACAGGGAAGACTAGGTTTATTTCCCTTAATGCTCACTGCTTTGATCATGTATCCGATCATGATGGCTAGTAGATTTACTCGTTGAAAGGTCGACAGTAGCCTTTCCATGAGAACCAAATATGTCGGAGTAACGATAACACTTCCTCCAGTTCTTGGTATAAGCACGTTATCCACAAATTCAAAAACCAGTTGATATACAGGCTTGATCTCTATTTTGAAGAGTTTCTTGGTGTGAGCGGACAATCTATTCTTAACAATCACATTTTTAAAGCGCAGGTAAGCTCTTCCTACCATATCCTTACCCCTACAACTCGGTACTCCTGCATTTCTCGCTAAAGACCGATTCATTCAACACAAAATCATTCCATTCACCGTTAGGGCAAATGTGTTATTATAAAGGTGACATAGGCTTGCATATAGTTCACCACTCGCCTATATACGCAAAGAGTTTATGGAGTAAAAAGATCACGTCCAATTTTGAAATTCCAACATTTCCAACAAATCTTTCATGCCAGTCTCCTCCCCCAGGCTTGTATCGATCATAATTCCAAAAAGGACTCTCGTTTTCATTGGTTTTCCTCCTTTTCTTTCTCATCGGCGCATTCGAGTTTGATGTTGATAGGTATGAATTTTCATCACTATCAATGGTCAGAAAAGATAGTCGACTCCGAGTAAAACAACTTGAATAGAGATGTGGATTCCCCCAAGTTCGGGCAATTACCGACTCCTAGAGAAATAGAGTCGCTGTTATTTTGGTCCTGGAGGAGGTTGGATTATATAAGGATGATGACACAGGAATCATTTTGCTTTAGTTAAAGAAAGTACCGTCATGCTAGGCAAGTATTTTACAAAGGCGAAAAAGAAACGAAACGGGGAACTGAGAAGGTATTATGTAAGAGAGAGAGATTGACGGCTAAATTTTTTTTTTTGACAAAAATGAGAGAACCTATAGTTGTTGTTAAGGTGTCAGAGATAACTGTTCAAAGCGGATATAAGAGAGGGGGGATTGGTTTAGAATTGAAGTGTCGATCCAAGGGATTCAAATGAATTTTGAAGTGGGAGACGCTTGACCGCACTTGGTACTATAAGCGCTTAAAAAAACATGTGAAAATGCAGAGAACTACTAACTCCGAGTCATAGAGACCGGTCTTCCGGACAATTTGTTACACCCCCGAAAAATTTTCCGTTGGTGCGCAAGCGGACGAATAGGATGAATGGTGCGATAGTGCGAGGGTATAATGTTTTCGGGCAATGCATGAATATGGAGAGAAGGAATAGAAAAAAAGTCGAGAGAGTGAAAAGGGAAATTCAAAAAAGCCCGGGGTCTTTT
>NC_081346.1:28330070-28374833 GCF_029784015.1 Lycium ferocissimum
ACACCCCTAAATTTTTAAACTAACACTTAAATTCTCGATTGACCATATCTTGATAGTAAGGATATATTTTACTTCGCACTTCCACAACATGAATTTAATGATATTTGAAACTTTTTTGAGGTGATATGGTGTAGTTATGTAAACTACTCCTACTATTATTTTCTTAATAAATTAAGAAATGGAATAGATATTTAATATTTTGGGCAGCCAACCTTTCATATTTATCCAAACATAAAAGTTTGGGCAACCACTTTTGCTTTCATCCTTATCCAAGGAATATATAATATCTTTTGGGCTCATACCTCTCCACCTCTTAAAATTTTGTTTTCTCCAAGAAAAAGGAGACCCTAAAACTCCTCTCCTCTCATCAAATCAAATTCTCCCACTAAATCACAACAAGACTTGTTTTGGTTGTGCCACAAGCAACCCCAAACTATTGAGGTATATATATACTCTTGTACAAGCTACGAAAAATTGGCTAAGCAAGTCGACATATTTACTTGATCGTTGCTTTGAGGATTTATAACTTCTTGATGTTTGTTTGAGCTTTAGAAGCTCTAAAGCTCCAAGGTTTGCACCTAAACTTGAAATTTTCTTTCAATTTATTTTGTTTGAGATATTGTGAGAATCTTGAATTTTGGTGAAATAATATCTACTTTAAATTTTTGTCATATTGATTTTGTTGCTACTTTAATAGTTTACTTGCTTTGTTGGTTGAGAAAGAATATCTTGAGACACTTCAATATGGTAACGTTATCATTGAGGGTTTAATTTTGTAATTGAGTTATAAGTATGTTAAAATCACGTTGGTCTTATGTGAAGTATTTTTGTAAGACAACTTAACTCGCCCACATATATAGATTGCTTGAGCATTATTGCATTCTTGTCAGGACATTGTCCATCTTGTGATAGTGACCTTGTCACTTATAATGACATACCTCATGGTATTGTTCGGATCTTGCCCATCTTGACTTTGGATTTACATTTCATCTTGACAATGCACTTTTGTCCATTTTCGAGTATGAGTGGAAAGCCACTTTCAACATGGCTCTTGATTCTCTTGATTATTGGGTGACGACCCTTCTTGATTTCAGATCTTGCCCATGTCACGACCCAATTTGGGACCGTGCGGGCACCTACCTTCCTACCTTGGTAGGCGAACCCTCTCATTTATATAATGTACCAATCACACAACATTCCATTAAAAGCATTTGGTAATTAAGAAATACAACGGAATTTCATTTATAAATATTCGATAAACACAAGGTTTAAATGTTTACAACAACACTAATTTACAGACTCGATCCGACTTCCCATGACCTGGTCTAGACTAGTACAAGAGCAACTAATGACTCAGATTGCAGCTACATTCTACGACTCAACCTCCGTCCCAGAATGAAATGGGATGAGGCCTTCCAGAAAGGCACCGCACGTTCCACTTTATATCAATCAAATACCTGAAACAATCTAAACCCCAAAAGAGTATAGCAAGTACACTATCAGTACAATCCACGCGTACTGAGTAAGTATCATAGGCCGACAGTGGTTAGTAAGACATATTGGTAAAAGATAACGATGATAATCACTATATCAAATCACACATCCATATATAGTACATCACAATGTCAATATGCCTTAGGCCTCAACTACTCTCTAATGAATTATAAGTCAACCAATCACCTACACAGATTCTCAATATATATAATTCCCAAGTCGTTCATTTGAGTTTAGGGGAAAGCTCATCGTTATAATGCCTTTTTATCCTGCCTCACTTAGAAAAAATTCACGACTAATTTTAGGTTAATTCAACAGGCACAAGTCAACAATATAAATCACATATAATCGAGTCCCAATGTTCGTCATTGTTAAGTGAAACCTCTAATCCGCAACTTGCCAAGTTTGAATACATCCACTCTAATCCATTCAACCACGAATACAACACCAAACATCTCAAGATCAAGTCATAATACAATGCAAAGCGATAATGGTATGAATGCAATGCAATGCCGTGTAAATGCGGTGTACACATGTACTCCGGATGGAAATATCGACGTCTCGGTAGCACAACCTAGCGTGACTCGCGAAGTCTAAGTGCCACCCGTCTCGTATCTTTGCCCAACAGACAGACGGGACCTTGGCTAATTGCTCACATGGGGAGTCTCACCGGCACCACCCTGGGGCAACAGCGGAGTCCATGCACTAACAACAATTTCGGGATATCATCGGAATCGGCCATGCAACAATGACGCCGGAATAGATCATCGGCCATCGGCCATCTCACAATCACTCAAGTAAAGAGTCTATCAAATATTAGTCTCACGCAATCAATGATTCCGGAATTGAACCTCGGACATCGGCCTTCTCACAATCACTTAAGTAAATTTTTTTATCAAATATCAATTTCATACAATCAATGATTCCAGAATTGATCTTCGGACATCGGCCTTTTCATAATCACTCAAGTAAAACAGTTTATCAAATATCAATTTCACTCAATCAACGATTCCGAAATTGATTTTCAGAAATCGGCCTTTTCACAATCACTCAAGTAAAAGAGTTTATCAAATATCAATTTCACTCAATCAATGATACCGGATCATCACCGGTATCAGCCATGCATCATGAATGTGCGAGGATGCGTGCAATGTGTTTATCAATTATCAACAATCAACAATCAAGTTCAATATCACAAGTACCAACGAAGGGTAAGCCAACAATGTATCATATCACAATACCAACAATAGTATGCCAACAATATATCAATATCACAAGTACCGGCAGCGGGTACGCCAATAATGTATCGTAGTTCAAATACCAACAACAGTATGTCAATTCTATCTCAGTCAAGACGATAACACAGATTCCAATATCTACCAACTACTCATGGCATCAACCATCACAATGGAACAATTAAAGCATACATAACGGGGTGGATATTCCCAACACACAACAGATCAATCAGTTAATATACATTATTACCATTTCCCTAAATCAGCCTATTAGCTTGGAACAAGAATCTCACCCTACACTCGAGTCATTCGACACAACTTATCTAGAACTCACTCACAACCATGGTACATTTCATCCTCTCATTTAGCAGTTAGGTTCACTACAAGTAATCACGTGTTACAGGAAGTTTTCATCGTTAGGCACAATTAGATTCGTCCGCTACTCCCAAGTCACATAAATCCACCGATAATCAAGAAATAAACCACATCAACACCTAAGGAGTCTACAGGCCACAAGCCCGAACAAACAAGTCACACACAATACCATCCTAGAATTCCATCCCAAATCTCCGATTTCCTATGCATGCATTCTCCGTTTCTTCTAGCACAACAATACGGGAAACTAACCAGAGCCTACCAAAAGGAAGCCATAACCTACCTCATGGTCGAGCGGGTGCCACGAACATCCGTTGATTCTTCAACTTGGCCACCATCGCGTAACCACACGAGAAGTTTGGAGACATCCATGAGACCCAAGAGTAGCATTCACCATTAAAGCATTTATCGAGGACCGCGACATTGATAAGGTAGATATGGAATTTATTCTGCCTTTAGATTCACTTTCACTATGCTAGTTGATCAATCAACCTTTATTTAGGACATCATGACCATATTCAAGTCACTAGTTTGGTCAATTTGTCATTTTAGGCTTATCTTCAAGAAACCCATTTTCAAGATCCAAAGTAGAGACTTATTTGTGTTTTCAATGGGGAAATAAAGGATTAGATTAAGAACCAAGTTGGGATAATGAACAAGGGAAAATAATCCAAGGGTTTATATCAAGAAGACAAAGAATTCATCTTTTTGGGAACTTAAGAGATTGTGGTACCCATTCTAGTGATTTCTAGATGAGGGATTTCTTGATAAGAATCTTTAATGGGAGGGAAGGATGGTGAAGGTTAGAGGCATTACCTCTTCCAAGAGAACTTTACTTTTTGCTCCATAATTGCCTCATGGGCGGCTGGACCCTTTAGGGTTTGGAAAAATAAAGCCAAATCCCGAAATGTCACTTAAATAGGTGGAGTCACTATTCATAACTGCTGGGGCGGTCGCGCCACCGCTCTGGCGGTACCGCTTCAGTGCCCCAGGTACTACTGGGGCGGTACATGGGAAATCCTTAGTATACTAATTCTGCGGTTTCCTCGCCACTGTTGCGCCACCACTGGGGTGGCTTGGCGTGTGCGCTGTAGCGGCTCAACTGGTCCCAGGGAGCCCGGATCCAGTTCTTTGCATGCAACGCACACGATTTCTCGATCAAGTTAACAGTTCCCAAGTTGCAAAGGGAGTTTCAAGCATGTCTCCAGGAACCGGTGTCACGAATATTTTGAAATTCACCGTAACGTCGACACGGGTCGTTACATCAAATACCAATTAAACAACCGTTCGTCCCCGAATGGCAAGGGCGCATCAAGGGTAATGACTCGGGTAAGTTTAGATAAATTTTACACATAGGTCCATAGGGAAAACACATGGGTGAGACTTAATCGCGGGTCACAATTAGTAGACTGGTGGGATTTAACCACTGTTTACCGCTTCAGCGGTATATTTGCCGCTTCAGCGGTACCGCCGAAGCGGCCTGGCTGCCGCTGGAGCGGCTGACGGGAATTCAGAAAAATAAAAACCTCTTTCTCTTCCCCACCTCTTCCCATTCCACAAACACTCCCCCTCACCCATGACTCCTCTCCCACTCCCAACTAGTTACAAACCCTTAACTTCCCTTCCCAACCCCATAAAATACCCTTAACAGCCCACACTTCAACCCCCACTTTAATCCAACCTTAAACTATAACAAATTGATCTCCAAGAGGAAGGAAAAGAGGGCTTTCAAGGTCATTCATAGTCATCACCAACCACACCCGAATTTGAAACTCTCAAGGTAAGAGTTTTCTCCTTTCTACTTGTAATAGAATAGGTAAGCATGATTTCTAGGTTCTTATGCCTCGATTAATGGGTTTGTTAACCCACAAAGTTGGGATTTTTGGTTTTGGTTGGTGGGCTTATGGGATGTTGATAGGCTGAATTTTACAACTATTTTAGCGTTAGAATCGTCCAAACATCGAATGTTGCGTAGTTAGTGAACAGATTTGAACAGATTTACAGACTCGATCCGACTTCCCATGACCTGATCTAGACTAGTACAAGAGTGACTAATGACTCAGATTACTGCTACATTCTACGCCTCAACCTCTGTCCCGGAATGAAATGGAAGGAGGCCTTCAAGAAAGGCACCGCACGTTCCGCTTCATATCAATCAACTACCTGAAATAATCTACACCCCAAAAGAGTGTAGCAAGTGCAATATTAGTACAATCCACGCGTACTGAGTACGTATCATAGGCCGACAGTGGTTAGTAACAAATATTGGTAAAAGAATTCACGAATAACGATGATAATCACTATATCCAATCACACATCCATATATAGTACATCACAAGGTCAATATGCCTTAGGCCACAACTACTCTCTAATGAATTATAAGTCAACGAATCACCTACACAGATTCTCAATATATATAATGCCCAAGTAGTTCATTTGAGTTTAGGGGAAAGCTCATCGTTACAACGGCTTTTTATCCTACCTCACTTAGAAACAATTCACGACTAATTTTAGGTTAATTCAACAGGCACAAATCAACAATATAAATCACATATAATCGAGTCATAATGTTCTTCATTGTTAAGTGAAACCCCTCTAATCCGCAACTTGCCAAGTTTGAATACATCCACTCCAATCCATTAAATCACGAATACAACACCAAGCATCTCAAGATCAAGTCATAATACAATGCAATGCGATAATGGTATGAATGCAATGCAATGCCGTGTAAATGCGGCGTACATATGTACTCCGGACGGAAATATCGATATCTCGGTAGCATAACCCAGCGTGACTCGCGAAGTCTAAGTGCCACCTATCTCGGATCTTTGCCTAACAGACAGACGGGACCTTGGCTAATTGCTCACAGGGGGAGTCTCACCGGCACCACCTTGGAGGACCCGCGGAGTCCATGTACTAACAACGATTCCGGGATATCATCGGAATCGGCCATGCAACAACGATGCCGGAATAGATCATCAGACATAGGCCATCTCACAATCACTTAAGTAAATAGCATGTCAAATATTAGTCTCATGCAATCAACTATTCCGGAATTGAACCTCGGACATTGGCTTTCTCACACTCAAGTAAAAGAGTTTATCAAATATCAATTTCATACAATCAATGATTTCGGAATTGATATTCGGATATTGGCCTTTCATAATCACTCAAGTAAAAGAGTTTATCAAATATCAATTTCACTCAATCAATGATTCTGGAATTGATCTTCAGACATCGGCCTTTTCACAATCACTCAAGTAAAAGAGTTTATCAAATATCAATTTCACTCAATCAGTGATACCGGATCATCACCGGTATCGGTCATGCATCATGAATGTGTGAGGATTCGTGCAATGCGTATATATCAATTATCAACAATCAAGTTCAATATCACCAGTACCAAAGAAGGGTACACCAACAGTGTATCATATCACAATACCAACAATGGTATGCCAACAATATATCAATATCACAAGTACCGACAGCGGGTACGCCAACAATGTATCGTAGTTAAAATACCAACAACGGTATGTAGGGTTTCCAAGAGGATTCTTCATGAAGCTAACTCCTCTAACTTGTTATTGGTTCTTTAACTCGTCTTAATCCTTAGAATCACCAAGAATCTAATGGGTCTTAAAATGGGTTTCTTGAGTTGAGTTCTAAAATAAATTTGGCTTCCTAGAGTATTCATAAATAGTAAGATTAATGTTGAATATGCTTGAAAACGTTGTAAATGGATTAGTTAGATTCATGATTTTCCATAAAAGCTTAAGATTAAAAGAAGGGTTTTATGGGTTTTCTTCCTAATGGGTTCTTACCTTTAAAATCTTTTATCATTGGTTGGGTTAGTTTCATTAAGCATAAATTTAATGATTATAAACCATATAAATATGTTTCTTCCATTTTTAGAGGTAAAATTTTGGGATTAAAGTTAGGGTTCTTAGACCCAAATTTGGGGGTTTTCATAATAATGATGATTTTGAGAATTAATTAAGTATTCCTATGATTAAAGTAATGAGTTTTGACCTTTTGGTATTGAATTTGATAGTTTGGTCATAAAATTCCCGTTTTGCCCTTGAGACCTATTTTTCCTAAATTGGGGGTTGGAATTTGACCTGAATAGAAAGTAGCCAATATGGGTATCATTATTCATGGTTTCTTACATAGAATTCATATGTGATAGATTTTAATTATTTGGAGACGCTTCGAACGACAAGGCAACGTGTGGGTTTGTGGCACCTGTTTGGCTGCCAGGTAGGTTACGGCTTTCCTTTGGTAGACTCCGGTTAGTTTCATATATTCGTGTATTAGAAGGAACAGAGAATGCATGCCTAGGAATTGGATATTTGGGATGGAATCCTAGGATGGTGCATTGTTTTGTGATTTGCGTGTTCGGGCTTGTGGCCTATAGACTCCTTAGGTTTTTTGGTGTGGTTTCTTGAATATTGGTGGATTTTATGTTACTTAGGAGTAGTGGATGGTACATAATTTATCTGTGTTTCACGATGAAAAATTCCGTAATATGTGATTAATTGTGTTATACCATTAATAGTGAATCTAGTTGATAAATGGAAGATAAAATGCACCAATGAGTTCTAGATTGGGTTGTGACGAATGATTGTGAGTGTAGGGCGAGATTATTTTTTCAAAGCTAATAGGCTGACTTAGGGAAGTGGTAATAATGTATATCAGTTGTTTAAACCTGTTGTATGTTGGGGCTAGCCACCCCGTTATGTGTGATTTCATTGTTCTATTGTGCCGGCTTGATGCCATGAGTTATTGATAAATATTGGATTCTGTTATCGTCTTGATTACGATATTATTGGCATATCCGCTGTTGGTATTTGTGATTCAGATATATTGTTGGCATACCCATTGTTGGTATTTGTGATTCGGATATATTGTTTGCATACCCACTGTTGGTATTGGTGATTTGAATATATTGTCGGCATACCCATTGTTGGTATTTGTGATTCGGACATATTGTTGGCATACCCACTGTTGGTATTTGTGATTTGGATACATTGTTGGCGTACTTGATAGTTGGTACTTGTGATATTGAGCATGATTATTGATGTGATTCACGCATTACACGCATTCTCATCCATTCATGATGCATGGCTGATACCCGGTGATGATCTGGTATCGTTGATTGAGTGAAACTGATATTTTGATAAAAATCTTTTACTTGAGTGATTGTGAGATGGCCGATGTCTGATGATTTATTCCGGCATTGTTGTTGCATGACTGATTCCGATGATATCCCGAAATTGTTGTTAGTGCATGGACTCCACAGGTCCCCCAAGGTGGTGCCGCGAGACCCCCCCCCCATAGCACCATTAGCCAAGGTCCCGTCCGTCCGTTGGCCAAAGATCCGGGACCGGTGGCACTTAGACTCGCGAGTCGTCGGGTTGTGCTACCGAGTCGTCGATATTTTCATCCGGAGTACATGTGTACACTCATTTGCATGGCATAACATTGCGTTCATACCATTGTTGCACTGCATTGCATTATGACTTGATTGAGATGTTTGATGATTGGATTGATTCAGATATACTCAGACTTGACATATTCGGATTAGTTGCCTTACTTAGGTAATGGTGGGAGTTTGGGTCTGGATTGGTTTTTGTACTTAGCTATAGATCATCCGGAATCTTATCTATGTGTTTAGTCTTTATGTCTTTGGAGGGTAACGAGTGTCCTAGTGATGAGTTGACCACTAGGTTAAAATGAATGATTAAATGATATGGAAGTGGCGAGTTTGTTATAAGTCTGATTAGTGAGTATGGCCGTGGAATTAATGATAAAAATGGTATTGTTTTATATTGTGCGGTAGACAGACGTAATAATTGGTAGAGATGTTATCATGTTTATTCGTGAATTCTTTTACTGATATGTGTTACTAACCATTGTCGGCCTATGATGCCTACTCAGTACGCGTGGATTGTACTGATACTGCTCTTGCTACACCCTTTTTGGGTGTAGAGTGTTTCAGGTGATTGATTGCAACATGTTCGACGGTGCGCGGTGCCTAATCTTAAGACCTCCTCCCATTTCATTCCGGGACGGAGGTTGGGTCTTATAGTGTTATTGTAATTCGTGTCTTAGTCGTGACAACCTACCTCATGGCCGAGCGGGTGCCACGAACATCCGTTGATTCTTCAACTTGGCCACCATAGCATAACCACACGAGAAGTTTGGAGACACCCATGAGACCCAAGAGTAGTATTCACCATTAGAGCGTTTATCGAGGACCCCGACATTGATAAGGTAGATATGGAATTTATTCCGCCTTTAGATTCACTTTCACTACGCTAGTTGATCAATCAACCTTTATTTAGGACATCATGACCATATTCAAGTCACTAGTTTGGTCAATTTGCCATTTTAGGCTTATCTTTAAGAAGCCCATTTTCAAGATCTAAAGTAGAGACTTATTTGTGTTTTCAATGGGGAAACAAAGGATTAGATTAAGAACCAAGTTGGGATAATGAACAAGGGAAAAATAATCCAAGGGTTTTATATCAAGAAGATAAAGGATTCATCTTTTTAGGAACTTAAGAGATTGTGGTACCCATTCTAGTGATTTCTAGATAAGGGGTTTCTTGATAAGAATCTTTAATGGAGGGAAGGATGGTGAAGGTTAAAGGCATTACCTCTTCCAAGAGAACCATACTTTTTGCTCTAAAATTTCCACATGGGCGGCTGGATCCTTTAGGGTTTGGAAAAATTAAGCCAAATCCCAAAATGTCACTTAAATAGGTGGAGTCACTGTTCGTAACCGCTGGCGCGATCGCGTCACCGCTCTAACGGTACATCTTCGCCCAGTGCACCGCCGGGGTGGTACATAGGAAATCCTTAGCATACCGCTTCTCGCGGTTTCCTCTCTACCATTGCGACACCGCTGGGGCGGCTTGGCGGGCGCTGTAGCGGCTCAACTGGGCCTAGGGAGCCCAGATCCAATTCTTAGCATACAACTCATGCGATTTTGTTACACCTCGCATTTCGTGCATTTGAATATTTTGAGTTAATGGCGGAAAGTTAAGGGCAAGACCATTCCCAAAAATTATTTTAATGTACGAGTCGTTATGGATATTACTTACGACTATTATTAGTATGGAATTATTGTGAGAGGCTAAGGACGAAACGAGAAATTCGCAAAATGGGCCGTGAAAATAATACGGAAGACGAGGGGTAAAATGGTCGTTTCATGAGGATTCAAGAGAGTTCTAAAAAAAGGGGCCATATTGGCCATGTGATGGAAAAGAATGAAAAGGGTGACTAAAATAGTCATCTTTACAAAGGATGAAAAATTCTAGAAAAAGAAAGAAAAATTCTAGCAAGGAATGAGTGGAGGGTTAAGTGTAAATTAAAAGAAAACATAGGGACTAAGGTTGCCTAAGAAGAAGATTAGTCTTCTTTGACTAATTCAAAAATTCAAGAAAAGAAAGGAATAATCTAGAGAAATAGAGAAAATTGGTGGAAGACTAAGTGGCATGTGACCACCATGTGCCTATGTTATATATATATATGTTCAACTTCTCATTCAAGACACAAGAAAAAAAGAAGAAAGAAAGAGGAGAGATTACATGGCCATTCGGCCTTGAGAAAAAAAAAGTAGAAAACCGAAGAAAAAAAAAAGAAAGAGAAAGAGAGAGAGTTTCCAACTTGTTTCTTCTAGCCAAACAATCCCTTGAAGGGTTCTTAGTAGGGTGAAGTAATTTGTGGAACAAGAAGAACTTATATTCATACAAGTTGCCAACTTGAGCCAAGTGAAGAAGTGAGGAAAAAGGTAAGGTTCTATCCTCTTTTACATGTTTTATGGATACTTTGGACGTATTATAATGCATGGAAACGAATGAAAAACATGAAAATATGGATGTTGAAGTTGAGCCATGGATGTTGATGATTAGCCGTGTATGTGTATTGCATGTTCAAGGTGATGAATCAATTCTAGTTAGTATGTTTTGTATTGTTGTAATGTGTAGAAATGAATAAAATTCATGAAAAGGGAGGTGTATTGTGTTGTGGCCGAATGGAAGTGGTGTGGTGTAGAAAGAACGGATTAATTTTAGTTAGTATTCTAGTTGTTGTGTGATGGATTCTATGTAATGAAAATGAAAGTGTGATGATTAAAATGGAAGTTGTGATGGTTATGGGCTGATTTGGAATGTAATATGGTTTGAATATGCTTTCTTGAATTCATGAAAATATTGTTGAAGACGTATGGAATTGTTGACATAAGTCTATGAATTTGAAAGTAGAAAATGTGTTGTTATTATTCTTATTGAATTGGAAGGTGTTGGGTGAAGTAGTATGTTGATTGAATCGTTTTGAAAGTCATGTGAATTGAGTTGAATCGAATTGAATAAGAATGGAATGTTGTTAGTAAGATTGTTGGCATTGTTGTTGATATTGTGGCCGAGTTCCATTCTCGGGTTGTTGTTGTTGAATTGGGCCGAGCCATATTCTCGGGACGGTGTAATTACAGGGGAGGTGCTGCCGAAATTTCGGTAGCCAAGCGTTATTTGAAGAATCTAGTTCTAAATGCACTAATCAAGTTTTGATAAACATGACCAAATTGTAGATTTTGGCGAATTTGGAGCTTGAATTTGGAACAGCATATGGAGCGGAAAGAGGTATGTAAGACTTCACCCTTCTTTCTATGGCATGTCTTAGACGTACTAAGTTGGATACGGGCCTCGGGGACCATTCCTTTTCTCGAAATCAAGATTGAAATTCGCTACTATTCATTCAGTAGAATTGAACTAAAAATGGTGCAAAATGTTGGAAAACTTCTTAGACCTCTAGAACTTGCATAAATGAGACCCGATTACCTTAAATCTCTCATAAGTAAGGTCATGAAACGTCTTACACGTAAATTGTGTGCGCCGCCTCATTTGACCCGAGGTGGGCCCATTGCTCCCAGAGTTTCCTTATTGTTTCATTTGGCTTGTTTGGAGTAGAATCCTAAGGAAATCCTTGACTCTAGTCTCGATTGTTAAACGATAAGTATAGTACCATCCTAGTGCAAGTGTATCCATGATGGACGTGATCTTACAGCGATAACGATGAAGCCAGAGATGAGGAAAGTGCCTACGTTAGATATGTAGACGATATACTTTGCTATAAAAATGAAAACATGAGAACGTTAAACTAATTCTGGATATTCCAATACTATTGTAGGTAATGGCTATTCTAAGGATTTTAAATACATGGAATATTGCCCTATTATTCCGATTGATGCGTGTACTCGACATACGTATATGTATATGATAACCGAATTAGAGCGCTATATAGACGCTGATAAATATACATGATATAAGTATATGTATATGATAGCAGAATCAGAGCGCTATAGACGGTAAAAATATATATGATATAAGTATGTGCATGTGACAAAAAGAATCGGAGCGCTATAGACGCGATATATGTGTGTGATATGAATATATATATGATGAACGAGCCGGGCGCTATAGACGATATATTTACGGGGAAAGTGGAGATAAGGGCAGAGCGTTATATACGTATATCCACCTGATCAGTTGGAGTATGGCACATGATATCGTCCCGGACGCGGGATGCCCGGACGCGGGATGTGCATATTATGGTTAAATGGATCGGCTGCCGACGCCTCGGCAATATAATATATTCTATTTTTATGTATATATATATATATATGAGTAAGGAAAGCTAAGAAAGCACAGCATCTGCCCAAGGGCACTTATATGTACAGGTTACTCTTTTATCCTATGGTACGGTCTATGTTTCCATACAGTTACTACTCATGCACAGGTTACAGTTTTTCCATGATATGTCTCATATGTACAGAACACTCTTTTTACATGATATGTTCTACGGCCCTTACTATGTCATTACTATTCATGTTTTACATACTCAGTACATTGCTCGTGCGACCCCTCTTCTTCGGGGGCTGCGTTTCGTGCCGCGCGTAATGGCCCGCATTTGAACGAGCGAAGCTAGCATAGAAGATGTCCGGCGGAATTGGTAGGCTCCACTTGTCCGGGAGTGCTGCCGAGTCACGATATGTGTGCCATGACGATATGTTCGAGGAGTTAGAGACTTTGCGAGACGAGTCGTGGGTTCCGGGGAGTCGGCTTTGTACTACGATACAAGTTACCGTATAATTACATATTTCATTTGATTCTAAAGCAACAAAGGAATATTTCAGCGACCTTGTTATGTATACTTGACGTAGAGATTTCAAAAAATTAGTACGTAGAAAGAGTCAGTGGGTTCGCTCGGCTCCGATTACGGGGTCGGGTGCCCATCACACCCTAGTGAGATCGGGGTGTGACAAAGTGGTATCAGAGAAAGGTCGGCCCAAGGGTTGTACGCAAAGTCGTGTCCGGTAGAGTCCGTTTATGGTGTGAAGCCGGCCACATTTATAAACAGGAGGCTACGGGGCATTTAGGAGTGGTTGACCTTCTTTCTGTCATTAGATCGTGCGATAGAGCCAAGACATAGGAAACAAGATTCCTTATATTAATCGTCGCTTTCCGTAGGCGCCCAGTATCGGCGGAAAAAGGCGAATGATGATATGAAAAGTCAGAAAAGGTAAGATTAGACTGATATACTTGTTCTGTTACGTGGAGCTGGGCGCCAGACAGGAAGTAGCCATACATGCAGGCGGAAGGTGGACATCGGGAAATGAAAAAGGGCAAAACAGTCATTATAAAAGGAAGGATGTAATACGAAAATGTCTCGGAAGCTGTAAAGCTTCGACTGGCTCTAGATCAGGTAACAAAGGGCATACGAAGAAGCGGACGCGAAAATACCAGCATTAAGGCATCAAATCCCACCAAAGTTTTGAGGTTAAGCGTGCTCAGGTGGGAACAATTCTATGATGGGTGACCCCCTGGGAAGTTGGCGAGAAATTTTGTAAATTGAGACATAAGAGACAAATGAAAAGCTAGGGTAGCCTAAGGAAAATTAGAGTATATGGGATAGCTGGAAACCTCAAGAGGACGCGTAAGACGAGGCGAATTGGCTCGGTAAAAGACGGGGAGTACAACACAGCCCTAGAACTAGGATAGGCTTGAACAGCGTTTGGACGTATTTTGTGGGCTAGTTAGTAGTAATTGAATATATGTATATATAAAGGTGTAGGATATCCCAGACATAATTATATCGGTGGACATGTGAATCCCAGCAACCGAAGTTACGGTACAAAAGCATTAATCGAGTAAGGAATGGTTCAAGTGTTGCCAAGTAAGCTGTTATTATTCCACTGTAGATTGAGGTTGGGAATGAGGATATGAGACGAAGTATAAATGGATAATGGTATAGGTGCGCCCCAAAAGGGGGGAAGCAGGTGAGAGAAATGTAAGGATGAGATAAAGACAGTTGATACGGTAGTGTGTGTGATAGGAACACTTGAGCTACTGAGGAGACCTTTTACTGAAGTGAGTTAGTAAGGTCGGGGGAAACCGACAATAAGTGGATAGAAGTCCGGATAATGTTTAAGATAATATGAGAAGTTCGCACAAACTTTGAGTAGTGCGACGCTAGAAAGTGGACGTATATAAAGAGAAAGAGTATGACAAAGAGAATGGTATTGGATAGCTTAAGAACTAATGTGAAGGACAGAAAATAACTTCGAAAAGGGAGCTCCCCCGAGGTGTTTATGCGACCCTGTAAGACTAGTTGAACATTCGAGGACGAATGTTCCAAAAGGGGGGAAGGATGTTACACCTCGCGTTTCGTGCATTTGAATATTTTGAGTTAATGGCGGAAAGTTAAGGGCAAGACCATTCCCAAAAATTATTTTAATGTACGAGTCGTTATGGATATTACTTACGACTATTATTAGTATGGAATTATTGTGAGAGGCTAAGGACGAAACGAGAAATTCGCAAAATGGGCCGTGAAAATAATACGGAAAGACGAGGGGTAAAATGGTCGTTTCATGAGGATTCAAGAGAGTTCTAAAAAAAGGGGCCATATTGGCCATGTGATGGAAAAGAATGAAAAGGGTGACTAAAATAGTCATCTTTACAAAGGATGAAAAATTCTAGAAAAAGAAAGAAAAATTCTAGCAAGGAATGAGTGGGGGGTTAAGTGTAAATTAAAAGAAAACATAGGGACTAAAGGTTGCCTAAGAAGAAGATTAGTCTTCTTTGACTAATTCAAAAATTCAAGAAAAGAAAGGAATAATCTAGAGAAATAGAGAAAATTGGTGGAAGACTAAGTGGCATGTGACCACCATGTGCCTATGTTATATATATATATGTTCAACTTCTCATTCAAGACACAAGAAAAAAAGAAGAAAGAAAGAGGAGAGATTACATGGCCATTCGGCCTTGAGAAAAAAAAGAAGAAAACCGAAGAAGAAAAAAAAAAGAAAGAGAAAGAGAGAGAGTTTCCAACTTGTTTCTTCTAGCCAAACAATCCCTTGAAGGGTTCTTAGTAGGGTGAAGTAATTTGTGGAACAAGAAGAACTTATATTCATACAAGTTGCCAACTTGAGCCAAGTGAAGAAGTGAGGAAAAAGGTAAGGTTCTATCCTCTTTTACATGTTTTATGGATGCTTTGGACGTATTATAATGCATGGAAACGAATGAAAAACATGAAAATATGGATGTTGAAGTTGAGCCATGGATGTTGATGATTAGCCGTGTATGTGTATTGCATGTTCAAGGTGATGAATCAATTCTAGTTAGTATGTTTTGTATTGTTGTAATGTGTAGAAATGAATAAAATTCATGAAAAGGGAGGTGTATTGTGTTGTGGCCGAATGGAAGTGGTGTGGTGTAGAAAGAACGGATTAATTTTAGTTAGTATTCTAGTTGTTGTGTGATGGATTCTATGTAATGAAAATGAAAGTGTGATGATTAAAATGGAAGTTGTGATGGTTATGGGCTGATTTGGAATGTAATATGGTTTGAATATGCTTTCTTGAATTCATGAAAATATTGTTGAAGACGTATGGAATTGTTGACATAAGTCTATGAATTTGAAAGTAGAAAATGTGTTGTTATTATTCTTATTGAATTGGAAGGTGTTGGGTGAAGTAGTATGTTGATTGAATCGTTTTGAAAGTCATGTGAATTGAGTTGAATCGAATTGAATAAGAATGGAATGTTGTTAGTAAGATTGTTGGCATTGTTGTTGATATTGTGGCCGAGTTCCATTCTCGGGTTGTTGTTGTTGAATTGGGCCGAGCCATATTCTCGGGACGGTGTAATTACAGGGGAGGTGCTGCCGAAATTTCGGTAGCCAAGCGTTATTTGAAGAATCTAGTTCTAAATGCACTAATCAAGTTTTGGTAAACATGACCAAATCAGTAGATTTTGGCGAATTTGGAGCTTGAATTTGGAACAAAGCATATGGAGCGGAAAGAGGTATGTAAGACTTCACCCTTCTTTCTATGGCATGTCTTAGACGTACTAAGTTGGATACGGGCCTCGGGGACCATTCCTTTTCTCGAAATCCAAGATTGAAATTCGCTACTATTCATTCAGTAGAATTGAACTAAAAATGGTGCGAAATGTTGGAAAACTTCTTAGACCTCTAGAACTTGCATAAATGAGACCCGATTACCTTAAAACTCTCATAAGTAAGGTCATGAAACGTCTTACACGTAAATTGTGTGCGCCGCCTCATTTGACCCGAGGTGGGCCCATTGCTCCCAGAGTTTCCTTATTGTTTCATTTGGCTTGTTTGGAGTAGAATCCTAAGGAAATCCTTGACTCTAGTCTCGATTGTTAAACGATAAGTATAGTACCATCCTAGTGCAAGTGTATCCATGATGGACGTGATCTTACGGCCGATAACGATGAAGCCAGAGATGAGGAAAGTGCCTACGTTAGATATGTAGACGATATACTTTGCTATAAAAATGAAAACATGAGAACGTTAAACTAATTCTGGATATTCCAATACTATTGTAGGTAATGGCTATTCTAAGGATTTTAAATACATGGAATATTGCCCTATTATTCCGATTGATGCGTGTACTCGACATACGTATATGTATATGATAACCGAATTAGAGCGCTATATAGACGCTGATAAATATACATGATATAAGTATATGTATATGATAGCAGAATCAGAGCGCTATAGACGCTGGTAAAAATATATATGATATAAGTATGTGCATGTGACAAAAAGAATCAGAGCGCTATAGACGCTGATATATGTATGTGATATGAATATATATATGATGAACGAGCCGGGGGGCGCTATAGACGCCGATATATTTACGGGGAAAGTGGAGATAAGGGCGGAGCGTTATATACGCATATCCACCGATCGGTTGGAGTATGGCACATGATATCGTCCCGGACGCGGGATGCCCGGACGCGGGATGTGCATATTATGGTTAAATGGATCGGCTGCCGACGCCTCGGCAATATAATATATTCTATTTTTATGTATATATATATATATATGAGTAAAGAAAGCTAAGAAAGCACAGCATCTGCCCAAGGGCACTTATATGTACAGGTTACTCTTTTATCCTATGGTACGGTCTATGTTTCCATACAGTTACTACTCATGCACAGGTTACAGTTTTTCCATGATATGTCTCATATGTACAGAACACTCTTTTTACATGATATGTTCTACGGCCCTTACTATGTCATTACTATTCATGTCTTACATACTCAGTACATTGCTCGTACTGACCCCTCTTCTTCGGGGGCTGCGTTTCATGCCGCGAGTAAACCCAGACGAGCTGAAGCTAGCATAGAAGATGTCCGGCGGAATTGGTAGGCTCCACTTGTCCGGGGAGTGCTGCCGAGTCACAGTATATGTGTGCCATGACGATATGTTCAGAGTTAGAGACTTTGCAGACAGAGTCGTGGGTTCCAGGAGTCAGTTTGTACTACGATACAAGTTCTGTATAATTACATATTTCATTTGATTCTAAAGCAACAAAGGAATATTTCAGCAGCCTTGTTATGTATACTTGACGTAGAGATTTCAAAAAATTAGTACGTAGAAAGAGTCAGTGGGTTCGCTCGGCTCCGATTACGGGGTCGGGTGCCCATCACACCCTAGTGAGATCGGGGTGTGACAGATTTCCCGATCAAGTTAACAATTCCCAAGTTGCAAAGGGAGTTTCAAGCATGTCTCCAAAAGCCGGCTTCACGAATATTTAAAAATTCACCGTAACGGTGAAACGGGTCATTACATCCCATCTTGACTTTGGATTTACATTTCGTCTTGATGATGGACTTTTGTCCATTTTCGAGTATGAGTGGAAAGCCACTTTCAACATAGTTCATGATTTTCTTGATTATTAGGTGACGACCCTTCTTGATTTGGGCTTCGGTCCTTCTTGTTATTTGATAATGCTTGATGTGATGGCATGACATATGTGTTGGGCGAAATTAACTAACTGAATGACTTTCTCGAATTAGCTTGGGAAGCTTTCTTAAAAATAGAGATATGAATATTGTTATTTGGAACTACTTCTTGGGTTGATATTTGATTCTCTTGAATATTGTATATAGCTTACTTTGATAAGTCTATTCCTTGAATTTAGTTCTTGGACTCATTTTTGATACGCAACTCACTATTAAATTAACTAATTGAATGACGTTTCATGAATTAGCTTCGAAAGCTTTCTTGACACTTGGTATTTGAAATATTAGTATCTTGAACTATCTTATGGTTTGGTGGTTCTCTTGAAATGCCGTACATTGATTAAGTACTTGATGATAAATCGGATAAGTTTATGTCTTGAATTTACTTCTTGCACTCATATTTGATACATAGCTCACTATTCAATTAACTAATCGGTGGACCTTTTTGAATTTGCTTTGAAAAGCTTCCTGACAATTGATATTTTGAATATTGATATATTAAACTATTTTATTATTTGATATTTGATTCTCTTGAAAAAATTGTACCCTCAGTAAGTACTTGATGATGATTTTGATGTGCTCATTTCTAGAATTTATTTTTGTACTTCTTACATAGCATACTTTTTGATATGAAATATTAGTTAAGTTTATGTGCCACTAAGCTTTATGCTTAGCGATAGTTTGTTACTATCGTAGGTGATGTTGCGAGGGAGACTTAAGGATGACCATTTGAAGTAGACTATTTGGAAGCTTAGGTGAGGATCACATTTGCATGAGCATGTTCATTTTGAATACTTTTGGGGACTTGTACGTGAACCATGTGATACACTTATATATGCACTTTTGAATGAAATTTGGGTCATGATGCTAATATTTTGTAACTTGATTTTTGCTGAATGACTTGACTATTTTGGGAGTGTTCATGCCCAAGTCTTGTAATATTTTAAATTCAGTACTTATGTTAAACTTGGGAAACTTAACTAGTTTGTATTTGAGATTGGGAGTTGAATTTCATGCTTGGTATGAGCCTTGGATGTTGTAGCATGAAAAAATATTTCTCTACTACGTGTTTGATGAATTCTAAAGTGTTGATTTAACTCAAAAGAGGTGCTTTACATTTTTGTTCTAATTGAATATCTACATTTAAGGGGTTTTTTATGAGATTCTACTATGTTGAGATGTTGTATTTTGAAATTTAATCATAAGGGCCTTCCGCTGATGAGTTATAAATACTATGTTTTAAATTAGTTTCTTACAAATGTTTTAAATTAGTTTCTTACAAACCTTTTGGTATACTTGAACTCTTTATCTATTTGAAACTATTTTTAACTTAGTAAGTTTGATTAACTTTATTAAGTGGCATCCTCCCAAAGGGGGTGCTACAAGTTTGGTATCAGAGCTAGGTTTGTGATTTTAGGACTTTTGTTGTGACTTGTTGGTATTCTCGTTTCTTTTAACATGTTTTGTTGTGTGTATTGTTCATATGCATCTTGTAAATGTCCCTGATGCAATGTGATCTTCTCTTCTATAGGAATTAACACATGGCCTCTTCTTTAATAGAGCTAATGAGGATGTTGATTTATGTTCTACAAACTATTATGTTTCTCATCACTTACATTTTCTAGAGGTGTGATATTTATGAGACATGATTTTGATGTGCTTATCGGAAATCTTTTGGGTCACCAGGTTATTGTTAACCGAGTTTATAAAGATTATCCTTTTATGATTCAAAATCTAATTTTTCTCTGTAGACTTGAAGCAATGCCTTCTCAAGACTGCTATAAGGTAAATTTCGGGACGAAATTTCTTAAGGGGGAGAGAGTTGTAACACCCCGAAATTTTTAAACCAACACTTGAATTCTCGATTGGCCATATCTTGATAGTAAGGATATATTTTACTTCGAACTTCCTGAATGTGAATTTGATGATATTTGAAACTTTTTTGAGGTGTTATGGTGTAGTTATGTAAACTACTCCTACTATTATTTTCTTAATAAATTAAGAAATGGAATAGATATTTAATATTTTGGGCAGCCAACCTTTCATATTTATCCAAACATAAAAGTTTGGGCAACCACTTTTTCTTTCATCCTTATCCAAGGAATATATAATATCTTTTGGGCTCATACCTCTCCACCTCTTAAAATTTTGTTTTCTCCAAGAAAAAGGAGACCCTAAAACTCCTTTCCTCTCATCAAATTCTCCCACTAAATCACAACAAGACTTGTTTTGGTTGTGCCACAAGCAACCCCACACTATTGAGGTATATATATACTCTTGTACAAGCTACGAAAAATTGGCTAAGCAAGTCGACATATTTACTTGATCGTTGCTTTGAGGATTTATAACTTCTTGATGTTTGTTTGAGCTTTAGAAGCTCTAAAGCTCCAAGGTTTGCACCTAAACTTGAAATTTTCTTTCAATTTATTTTGTTTGAGATATTGTGAGATTCTTGAATTTTAATGAAATAGTATCTACTTTAAATTTTTGTCATATTGATTTTGTTGCTACTTTAATAGTTTACTTGCTTTGTTAGTTGAGAAAGAATATCTTGAGACACTTCAATATGATAACGTTATCATTGAGGGTTTAATTTTGTAATTGAGTTATAGGTATGTTAAAATCACATTGGTGTTATGTGAAGTATTTGTTAAGACGACTTAATTCGCCCACACATACGGATTGCTTCAGTATTATTGCATTCTTGTCGGGACATTGTCCTTCTTGTGATAGTGACCTTGTCACTTATATTGACATACCTCATGGTATTGTACGGATCTTGCCCATCTTGACTTTGGATTTACATTTCATCTTGATGATGGACTTTTGTCCATTTTCGGTATGAGTGGAAATCCACTTTCAACATGGCCCTTGATTCTCTTGATTATTGGGTGACAACCCTTCTTGATTTTGGATCTTGCCCATCTTGACTTTGGATTTACATTTCGTCTTGATGATGGACTTTGTCCATTTTCGAGTATAAGCGGAAAGCCACTTTCAACATAGTTAATGATTCTCTTGATTATTGGGTGACAACCCGTCTTGATTTGGGCTTCGGTCCTTCTTGTTATTTGATTATGCTTGATGTGATGGCATGACATATGTGTTTGGCGAAATTAACTAACTGAATGACTTTCTCGAATTAGCTTGGGAAGCTTTCTTGAAAATAAAGATATGAATATTGTTATTTGGAACTACTTCTTGGGTTGATATTTGATTCTCTTGAATATTGTATATAGCTTACTTTGATAAGTCTATTCCTTGAATTTAGTTCTTGGACTTATTTTTGATACGTAGCTCGCTATTAAATTAACTAATTGAATGACGTTTAATGAATTAGCTTGGACAGCTTTCTTGACACTTGGTATTTGAAATATTAGTATCTTGAACTATCTTATGGTTTGTTGGTTCTCTTGAGATGCCGTACATTAATTAAGTACTTGAATATAAATCAGATAAGCTTATGTCTTAAATTTACTTCTTGCACTCATATTTGATACATAGCTCACTATTCAATTAACTAATCGGTGGACCTTTTTGAATTAGCTTTGAAAAGCTTCTTGACATTTGAGATTTTGAATATTGATGTATTAAACTATTTTATTATTTGATATTTGATTCTCTTGACTCAGTTGTACCCTCAGTAATTACTTGATGACGATTTTGATATGCTCATTTCTAGAATTTGTTTTTGTATTTCTTACGTAGCATACTTTTTGATATGAAATGTTAGTTAAGTTTATGTGCCACTAAGCTTTATGCTTAGCGATAGTTTCTTACTATCGTAGGTGATGTTCCGAGGGAGACTTAAGGATGGCCATTTGAAGTAGACTATTTGGAAGCTCAGGTGAAGATCACATTTGCATGAGCATGTTCATTTTGAATACTTTTGGGGACTTGTACGTGATCCATGTGATACACTTAGATATGCACTTTTGAATAAAATTTGGGTCATGATGCCAATATTTTGTAACTTGATTTTCTTTGAATGACTTGATTATTTTGAGAGTGTCCTTGTTCAAGTCTTGTAATATTTTAAATTCAGTCCTTATGTTGAACTTGGGAAACTTAACTAGTTTGTATTTGGGATTGGGAGTTGAATTTCATGCTTGGTGTGAGCCTTGGATGTTGTATCATGAAAAAATATTTCTCTACTACGTGTTTAATGAATTCTAAAGTGTTGATTTAACTTAAAATAGGTGCTTTCCATTTTTGTTCTAATTGAATATTTACATTTTAAGGGTTTTTTTTTTATGATATTCTACTATGTTGAGATGTTGTATTTTGAACTTTATTCATATGGACCTTCCGCTGATGAGTTATAAATACTATGTTTTAAATTAGTTTCTTACAAACTTTTTGGTATACTTGAACTCTTTATCTATTTGAAACTATTTTTAACTTAGTAAGTTTGATTAGCTTTGTTAAGTGGCATCCTCCCAAAGGAGGTGCTACAAGTTTAGTATCAGAGCTAGGTTTGTTATTCTAGGACTTTTGTTGTGACTTGTTGGTGTACCCGTTTCTTTTTAACATGTTTTGTTGCGTGTATTGTTCATATGCATCATGTACATGTCCCTAATGCAATGTGATCTTCTCTTCTATAGGAACTAAGACATGGCCCCCTCTTTAATAGAGCTAATGAGGATGTTGATCTATGTTCTACAAACTATTATGTTTCTCATCACTTGCATTTTCTAGAGGTGTGATATTTACGAGACTTGATTTTGATGTGCTTGTCGGAAATCTTTTGGGTCACCAGGTTGTTGTTAACCGAGTTTATAAAGATTATCCTTTCATGATTCAAAATCTAATTTTCTTTGTAGACTTCAAACAATGCCTTTTCAATATTGGTATAAAGTAAATATCGAGACGAAATTTCTTATGGGGGAGAGAGTTGTAACACCCCAAAATTTTTAAACTAACACTTGAATTCTTGAGTGACCATATCTTGATAGTAAGGGTATATTTTACTTCGCACTTTCTGAACGTGAATTTGATGATATTTGGAAATTGTTTGAAGTGTTATGGTATAGTTATGTAAACTACTCCTACTATTATTATGTTAGTAATTTAAGAAATGGAATAGATATTTAATATTTTGGGCAACCAACCTTTCATATTTATCCAAACATAAACGTTTGGGCAACCACTTTTTGTTTCATCCTTATCTAAGGAATATATAATATCTTTTGGGCTCATATCTCTCCACCTCTTAAAATTTCATTTTTTCCAAGAAAAAGGAGACCCCAAAACTCCTCTCCTCTCATCAAATTCTCCCACTAAATCACCAACAAGACTTATTTTGGTTGAGAACCAAGCTACTCCACACTATTGAGGTATATATATACTCTTGTACAAGCCAAGGGAAATTGGCTAAGGAAGTCAACATATTTACTTGATCGTTACTTTGAGGATTTATAACTTCTTGATGTTTGTTTGAGCTTTAGAAGTTCTAAAGATCCAAGGTTTGCACCTAAACTTGAACTTTTCTTTCAATTTATTTTGTTTGAGATATTGTGAGAATCTTAAATTTTGGTGAAATGGTATCTACTTTAAATTTTTGTCATATTGATTTTGTTGCTACTTTAATAGTTTACTTGCTTTGTTGGTTGAGAAAAATATCTTGAGACACTTCAATATGATAACGCTATCATTGAGGGTATAATTTTATATTGAGTTATAAGTATTTTAAAATCACATTGGTGTTATGTGAAGTATTTTGTAAGACGACTTAATTCGCCCACACATACAGATTGCTTGAGCATTATTGCATTCTTGTCGGGACATTGTCCTTCTTGTGATAGAGACCTTGTCACTTATAATGACATACCTCGTGGTATTGTTCGGATCTTGCCCATCTTGACTTTGGATTTACATTTCATGTTGACGATGGACTTTTGTCCATTTTTGAGTATAAGTGGAAAGCCACTTACAACATGGCTCTTGATTCTCTTGATTATTGGGTGACGACCCTTGTTGATTTCGGATCTTGCCCATCTTGACTTTGGATTTACATTTCGTCTTGATGATGGATTTTTGTCCATTTTCGAGTATGAGTGGAAAGCCACTTTCAACATGGCTCATGATTCTCTTGATTATTGGGTGACGACCCTTCTTGATTTGGGATTTGGTCCTTCTTGTTATTTTATTATGCTTGATGTGATGGAATGACATATGTGTTGGGCGAAATTAAGTAACTGAATGACTTTCTCGAATTAGCTTGGGAAGCTTTCTTGACACTAGAAATATGAATATTGTTATTTGGAACTACTTCTTGGGTTGATATTTGATTCTCTTGAATATCGTATATAACTTACTTTGATAAGTCTATTCCTTGAATTTAGTTCTTGGACTCATTTTTGATACGTAGCTCACTATTAAATTAACTAATTGAATGATGTTTCAGGAAGTAGCTTTGAAAGCTTTCTTGACACTTGGTATTTGAAATATTAGTATCTTGAACTATCTTATGGTTTGGTGGTTCTCTTGAAATGCTGTACATTGATTACGTACTTGATGATAAATAGGATTAGCTTATGTCTTGAATTTAATTCTCGCACTCATTTGATACATGGCTCACTATTCAATTAACTAATCGGTGGACCTTTTTGAATTAGCTTTGAAAAGCTTCTTGACATTTGAGATTTTGAATATTGATATATTAAACTATTTTATTATTTGATATTTGATTCTCTTGAAAAAATTGTACCCTCAGTAAGTACTTGATGATGATTTTGATGTGCTCATTTCTAGAATTTATTTTTGTACTTCTTACATAGCATACTTTTTGATATGAAATGTTAGTTAAGTTTATGTGCCACTAAGCTTTATGCTTAGCGATAGTTTGTTACTATCGTAGGTAATGTTCTGAGGGAGACTTAAGGATGACCATTTGAAGTAGACTATTTGGAAGCTTAGGTGAGGATCATATTTGCATGAGCATGTTCATTTTGAATACTTTTGGGGACTTGTACGTGATCCATGTGATACACTTATATATGCATTTTTGAATGAAATTTGGGTCATGATGCTAATATTTTGTAACTTGATTTTTCCTGAATGACTTGGCTATTTTGGGAGTGTTCATGCACAAGTCTTGTAATATTTTAAATTCAGTAGTTATGTTAAACTTAGGAAACTTAACTAGTTTGTATTTGAGATTGGGAGTTGAATTTCATGCTTGGTATGAGCCTTGGATGTTGTAGCATGAAAACATATTTCTAGCATGAAAAAATATTTCTCTACTATGTGTTTGATGAATTCTAAAGGCTGATTTAACTCAAAATAGGTGCTTTCCATTTTTGTTCTAATTGAATATCTATATTTTAAGGGGGGGGTTTTATGAGATTCTACTATGTTGAGATGTTGAATTTTGAACTTTATTCGTATGGGCCTTCCGTTGATGAGTTATAAATACTATGTTTTAGATTAGTTTCTTGCAAACTTTTTGGTATACTTGAACTCTTTATCTATTTGAAATTATTTTTAACTTAGTAAGTTTGATTAGCTTTGTTAAGTGTAATCCTCCCAAAGGGGGTGCTACAGTTTCTTCCTTCAAAGTACTCTTCTGTATCATAAAAAACAGAAAGAAGAATTCTTTAAAATAAATGAAGAACTTAATTATGTTGAATCAGAATGAGGTTTACCGCAGAGAACAAGATTTCCGAAGGGAGGCTGGAGGTGCTCTCAGAATGGATAGGCTAGGCCTCCCATCTTTCAGAATAAGAGCTTCAAAACATTCAGGATTGTATTTTGAGCCTCCTTGAATGAACTTACTGTTAGGCATGCTCAAAAAAATCTGAGTCCATGCCTTTTTGCTAATGCTTTCCTGTTGGATTGTTCTTTATTTATGCATAGGCATCTGTTAGCTTCCCTTAGGCTAGTAGATGTTTTCTTTTTGCGGCTAGAGTTTGATTTAAGGCCAAACCCATCGTCAGACATCTGTGGTCGTCCACTTCTTTCACTTGAACACCTCAAGTGACCTTTGTTCCATTTAGACACCTGTGGGAACCGATGTTTCATTTGTGCGCTTTTTGCCGAGTTGGAAAAATTGTGTGACCTTCACACAAAACATTGCGAAGTGAAGAGCTTAATTTTATGATTTTTTTAAATTTTTTATGTCTTCTTCTTCCTTCTCTTTCATTCCAACACTTCCTCCACCATAAACCATCAACTTGCCACCACAACACCACCATCGGATAAGTTTTTTGGCATAACAGTGACAACAAATTGACAAACACTTCCACTACAAATTAACAAATTGACACCACCACCGGTTGCAAATTTTTCCCGAATGTAGCATATCTCCATTGAAGAAGAAAGCTGTTGAAGCTCAAAGCTTCCAATTTGAATTTTCGGTTGCCTCAAACGGCTCCATTTTCAAAGGTGATATCTCAAAAGAACCGGAACATCGTGAGGAGTTCGAATCCGAAATTTGGTTCTATTTGGTTGAGATTTGAGGAACTCGCCATTAACGTAACTTAAAGCTTCAAATTCGAAAATCAAATTTTCGAATTGAGGATCGCAAAAACAAAAAAAATAATGAATTGGGGCTACAGATTAGTGCCAAATTTTGAATTATATGCTTTCAAAATGGATCAAAATCTAATGAAAACAAAAAAATAAAAATGGAGCCTTTAGAAGAAAAAAAAATGGTGCGCAAAAGGCAGAGGTGTAGAAAGGAGGAAGGAGGGGTGGGGTGGGTGGGGAGGGTTTAGAAAAGTAGGTAATTTATTTATTTATTTTGGTGAAAAATAATTTTTTTTTTTTTCTTTTATATTGTAATTGATTTTTAAATTATTATTTTACATCCAATTGCCACATGTCCTATTTTAATTAGTCACCCCGCCACGTCATTCGCGAGTGGATGACACTCATTTTGCAGCGTTTTTTATTGCGAAAAAAGTGTCTAAACGAAACATCGCTTGCCCACCCTATGCTGTCTAAACGAACAAAGGTTGAGGCGTATTCGGCCGAAAGAACCCGACGACCACAAAAAAAATGGCGATGGGTTTGATTTATCATCCTCAAGCTTTTGGAGGTTAGGTTTTATGTCCCTCTCCTTGTTTGTAATTACTTTTGTTTTTAATGGACAAGGTAGGTCAAGGCCAAACCCCCCACCACCTCAGGTGTAAAGAACTTGGGCGGATGGATTTAAGGGGAAAAAAAATTATGCTTGAAAATGCGCGAGGCAACCACTTAACTTACTGCCAACTTGTGCTGGAGCAACAACTCGTGGAACAGTACATGAGTTGACTATTGATATATGGTGTTAAATACTCCTTACAAAAGGAGTCAAATTAACTTTACCCCTTTACTATGAGAAAAGGAATAATACCCCTTGAAAGTTTGCCCCATGAATGTCTACTTATCGTAATTAAGATTTTGTAGTAACATTTATAGTAGAATGGGAAAAGACCAACTTTTTCCCTCAACTGTAGGGAATATAATCAGGGAAAAATTGTTTCATTTCAGGTAGTTCAGGGGAAATATAATCCGGGCATGTGAGATTTCAGTCAACAACAACACAAGCTGTGGGATTCCACAAGTGGGGTGTGGGGATTGAAGCGCGTGTACGTAAACCTTATTCCTCGTCTTTACGCGCGTGGAGAGAAATGTTTCCGACGACCTGCTCGAGAAAAGTGTTTTTCAAAACAAAGTTTGAAAAATACAAGATCAATAAAAAAAAAAAAAAGTTGTGATAAAAATATTGAAGAAAAGAAAAGTATTGAGAGTAAAAAAATAGTAAAGATAATCAAAGTAAGAGTAACAACAATAGTAATAAAATTGAGCATAAGATAATGATATAATAATAATAATAATAATAATAATAATAATAATAATAATAATAATATTGGTAATAAAATGTTTACTTAACAAAAATAAATATTGGTAAGGAGAAGATAAGGTGCTATAAAGTAGAACCACGCTCTTCCAAAAAAAAAAAAAAAAAAAAAAGAAGAAGAAGAAAAAGAAGAAGAAGAAGAAGAAGAAGAAGAAGAAGAAGAAGAGAAATTGCTCGATTGGTTACTAACCTTCCACCCTAATTCTCGATTCCATGTTCTCCTAAAAACAACAAGATTAAGCACATTTCTTAACATTATCTTTAATAAATCGACACAAAGAAAAAAAGAACATACATGGGAATTCTTCCTAGAATTACGGGATTGCCAAATATATTGAGCAAAGAAATAGAAACAGAGGCTTTTCCCACCGCAATTAGTGGGAAATTTGTGTTATAAAATATGATTTTCCCAGCTCATTCCCATTGAATCAGCTCATTAGGAAAGCGCATGGTGGGAAACAGGTTCTTATTGAAACATTGAGGAACTTCTTAATTTTTCCTTGTGAAAGCACTAAGTACTATTTTTTCTTTTTCCACTGATTCAATCAAAGTATTTGTGGAAATAGCCACTAAATATTTTTCAGTGGGAAATTTCAATGGAAAAATAGTGATTTTTTACTAGTCATGAAACATGCATTATTCTGATCATGGTTAAGATTCAATTTTTTTTTTATTTAAATAGAGACTATTAATATCAAAATGAGATATGTATCATTCATCTTAGTAAGAATTTAAGAAAATAAAAATAATGAGAAATAGAGAAGTCAAATCTCTTAAATTGTATCTAAAAGCTCACCCTATTGATCAACAATGCTTTGTTGGCATATACGTTGACTACATAAATCGACTTAGAGGGTCGGTGTTTGGATTGGCTTGTTTTAACTGCTTAACGGCTTTTAAGCTCTTTTCTATTTTTTTGTAGTATTTAGAAAATATAAAAAATGCTTTTAAGCACTTACTTTTAGGTCAAAAATAAATCAAAAGCCAAAAGTCGGGTATTTCCAGCTTATGGCTTTTAGCTTTTAACTTATAAGCTACTTTTAAAAAGCCAATCCAAACACCCTCTTAATTAAACTTGTGATGGAGCAACAGCTCGTGGAATAACATGAGTTAACTATTGATTATGTGTTTAATACTCCCTCCATTTGGCTTTATTTTTCATTTATTTTATTGGACACAAAATTTAATGAACAACATAATTTTTTGAAATTTAGATTCTTAAATATACTTTAATATCTGTATGATTATAAAATATAGAAATTTTATGTTTTAAATATATTAATATTTGTGGCTATAAAGTTTATCATTAAAAAAATATAAACATACACCATTCTTTTTACGGACGAATAAGAAAATATTATCTAACAAAATGTAGCAGGGCTCCTGTCATGCCCGAAACCCGACCGTGGACATAACAGGCATCCGATACTATAAACAACACTGGAGGCACCTTATGAATCAATAAACATCAAATTCCTTTTTAATAATCTTTCATTACTCATTCCAACAAATTATAAATAGCTAATCGATCATGATCACAGTTATGGAACAATACATCGGAAGTCTAATATAAATGTAGCGTCATAAGAGCGTAGCAACACCCAATGAGTCAAACAACAACTTCAACAACTACCCACGTATTAACTTTTATCTATGGAGGCCTCTAAGATGATAGATAACGAATAGTTTAACTTCGGATCCCAACCCGCAAACTAAAAGCACTAACTAAGATAGGGGTAGTGTCCCACAAACAAGGATGTGAGCTCACCAATAAGTCTGAAAGTAGCAAGCTCTCCTAGTTCGCACGCGTATCACGAACTTGCTCCTCTACATTACCTGACATACCATAAAAAACAACAATGGTATACCTGAGTACTGGGTACACAATGAGTGTCTAAGGGGCAATAGTTAATAAAAAAAATCAGTAAAGCAGTATCTATGCAATAATTTAAAATCCAGAGTCAGAGTAAAACATCAAACTTAACAAAAATCATCAGAGAGAAACAAATGACACAGAATACCCCATGTTTAACTCACTTAACGTTTGCCACATCAAGTCTTTCACTTACGAATCTGAAATCATCAACAAGCCAACTTATGAATAACTAAAGAATCAATACATGCCAACTCACTGGCGAACAATCATTCGATACACCGGAGCTATTATCCCACGGAGGCTATTCTTCCTCTAGACTAGCATAGCAATAGATGTGTTACGCCTCTCGTTCTCGTCGTAGTAGAACCTATGGTTTCATAGTCGCGTATGCCCTTGGAATTAAGACTCGTGTCCGAGTTTTGGAGATAGGAAGTGTCTTACCCCGTGTACAAAGGTACCAGCAGGTATCCCGGGTGATTTACAAGGTTGGAAGTTGAACGAATCGAATCGACGCGACCTGAACTGAACTGGAGAAGTTTGCAGACACCAATCATCATCGACGGGTCGTCCACACGGTCGACGGACCATCGTTGTGCGGTGTCAATAGGGTTTCGCAGCCTTACATCTGCAGGCACAGGTCGACGGACCGTCGACACGTCGACGGGCCGTCGACCCGCTCATCGAACCGGACCGCTGTAACTTTTGGCTTCCAAGTATAAATATGTGCTTCACGACCTTATTTCTTATTTTCCTCCATTCCAAATCAGAGAAACCCTAATATTTTCTCTCCCAATATTTCCTATCATAGTGGTGAAGATTTGGCAAGATCTGAATCCCGTAAAACTCGAGCTTGTGAAGAAGAAGGTTGCTTCTAGGGTTTCTTCAAGGTTGTGAAGTTTAGAAAGTTAGAGTTGAAGTTGATTTTTTGAATCTTAGAACCCTCAAGGTATGTGAATGATTTCTACCCTTGTATTGGAGTTAATTATCAATAGTTTTAGTGATTTTAAGTAAAGGAAGGGTGCTCATGGAAGTGGTAAGTTGATGAAGGGTAAGATAGTAATTTGGGGGTTATTTTAAGAGATGATTGGGAATAGATTTGAGTATATTTCTATATATATAAGTGTTATTATTGTTGTTGGATTGAATGGGAAGTTGAAGGATTGTTAACCTTATAAGGGAAATGTTGCCCATAATTTGTTAAGCTCTATTCGTATTCAAAATGATTAGTAGGCGAGGTAAATAGTTTAATTAATGCCTACGTTACCTTGATTGTAGACTTACGAGTTCAAAAGGTAAAAGTTGGACGATTGGATATACTTCGAGGTATGTTAAGGCTATCCTTTCTTTCTTTTGGCATGGTCCTATGATATGAGCCAACGAGCGAGTATGCAAGCTTCCATATTACTCTACTCTTAGAAGTATTAGGAGTATTTCAGTCTTTGATGTTTATGTACCCCCGTTTATGATGATTCCTTCGTTAAGCCTACGGGTCTAGCTTTATGTATCCGGCCCATGTACACGTTTATTCATGCATTACATTCATTATATATCCATGTACATTGGACCCGTGACCAGAAGGCGTTATATATGCGAATATTAGATATATGTGGCGTATGCAAAAAGAGATAGGCATTATACACGCATTACCACCTGATCAGCTGGTGCACAGTTACGATGGTATTTATGATATTAATTATGGCCGTAGAGGAGCCGATATGATATGATGAGATGCCATAGAGGCTTGACAGGCGTTATACACGCACACATATATCAGGTGTTATATACGCACATATATCTAGATATATGACCTTCATTGATAGGCATGAGCATGCATATTACGTGCCCATAATGGTATTATCAGTTATATAGATTCATGCAGATACATACATATACTAGTTCATACAAGTACATGCAGACAATTATTTCAGCTTATGAGTTCGCATTTTATTCATGATTCTTATTTATATATGTTGTTCTTATGCCTTACATACTCGCACATTATCCGCATCGACTCCCCGTCGTTCGGGGCTGCGTTCATCCCCGCAGTACGTATTTATTGCAGTGGTTCGTTTTGCTATAGGACCTTTATCCGGGCCGATCGCCGCACCCATTTGATCCGAGTTGCGCTATTTTTGTATGCTATTCTTTTCGAGATGTATATAGACGGGTACGACGGTCTCCGTCCCGTCCTTTCTATAGCTTTTTTATTCTAGTAGAGGTCCATAGGCTGTATGTACCAGTCGTACGATGTAGCCTTATCGGCTTCATTCTTTGTGTACAAAAGATATGTAGCGCCTCAGTCGGCTTGCGCCGTTCTTTTAGCATGTTTATGTATATACAGATTGTTCAGAGTTCATGATGTCGCCTAATTATGAGATCAGTTTAAGTCATTTTATGGGCCCTTGATGTTCAGTAAGATTCAGATATGAGTATAGGGGTGTTTGGTCGCTAGAGGTCAGACGCTCGTCACGACTCATCGATTTGGGTCGTGACAGAAGTGGTATCAGAGCAGTTTCGTCCTAGGGTTGTCTACAGACCGTGTCTAGTAGAGTCTTATTTATGGGTGTGTTGTGCACCACACTTATAAACTGGAGGCTACAAGACATTTAGGATGATGTCATTCTTTCTCTCTTAGATTGTGCGATAGAGCCTTGTGTTAAGCGTTCGCTTTCTAATAAATTGTTCTGATTTCAGCGATGCCCCGCAAGAAAGCTATAGCGCCCCCAAAAGGGCAAGAGAGAAGCCGGTGAGGCCACTAGCCATACTCGGCAGGCCACGAGGGCCAGGATGAGATTCAGAGTGAGGGGTCGTCTGAGCCATCACATACCCCGCCCTCCAACACCTCGCCTCTGGGGCCTTCAGGCCGGACGCACCGGCCGGTGACGTGCCGGGATGCTATACGCTATCGACCAGATTAGTAGCGCCTGTGCTCGACGCGGGAGTTGGTGTTGACCGGGTAGACCGGGGGTCGGTAGTTCGAGGGTTAAGACCTTCCTTGGGTTAGGTCCTCCCGAGTTTTACGTGGTAAAGCAAAATATGAACCCCGTGATTTCATTGCCGGTATGCGAGAGGACCTTGAGGTTATGCACACGGATGCGGTTGAGACGGTGGAGTTGGATTTATATAGACTCGGATATTGCTATATAGTGGTATCAGCATGGGAGTTATCTAGGGAGAAAATGCCCCTCCACCGTGTGGCGAGAGTTCTCGGATGCTTTTTCTTCGCCATTATTTACCTCCCGCAGTCCAACGGCCACCGAGTAGTATTGTGTTCACGTATCGAGCAGTAGTATGAATGTTCAAGAGTATTGTGTACACTTCGATTCCTTGGCTAGATATTCCCCAGCCATGGTGGCTGAGATGTAGGATAGAGTTCACGGCTTTGTGGCTGGTCTAGGGCCACACTTGATAGATGAGTGTACGATTGCTGCATTACAGCCAGGCATGGATATCTCCCGTATACAGGCATATGCACATAATTTTGAGGATCGTAAACGCCAGCGGAGTATAGAGCGTGAGCGTGACTGTGGCCGTGGTAAGAGGGCTAGATCTTTTGATATTGTTGGTGAGTTCAGGGGAGGACAGAGACAGTAGCATTCCAGATATTCTTATCAGCCGGCAGGGAGTGCACCTCCACGATTTTCAGGCCCTAGGTTTGATCGGTCTTCCTGTTTCGGAGCGGGCCAGAGTTCTAGAGCATCAGGCCAGGTGAGGCCACCCTTGTCGCAGTGTGCTCGGTGGTGCCACACGGCACGCAGGCGTCGATCGGGGTTGGATGGGTGCTATGCTTGTCGTCGGTCGGGCCGAAAGCGGGGTGAGGGAGTGTCCGACGAGGATCGCGCGGTATGGTTCAGCCACGGGTCTATGGCTTGTTCTTCTTCTCGCGCACAGGCAAGCTTTTCGCACACCGCAGACGGGGCAGAGGGAGGAGTGGAGCATCCGGCTCGAGCGGTCCTCGCACCGCGTATATGCATTGGCTGGTAGACAGGACTGTGAGACGTCCCCAGATGTTGTTACAGGTATATTATCAGTTTCCTCTCATGATGTTTATTTACTGATTGACCCAGGTTTCACTTTATCATATGTTACGCACCCTTTGTTGCCGGCAAATTTGGGATAGAGCTCGAGTTGATTAAATCTTTTGAGGTGTCTACGCCAGTTGGTGATCTGGTTATAGTTAGGCGAGTATACCGGGACTGTGTTGTTATAGTTTGTGACCGCCACACCGTAGTAGATTTGATTGAGTTAGATATGATTGATTTCGATGCTATTATAGGCATGGACTGGTTAGCTTCTTGTTATGCTAATGTTGATTGTAGAGCAAAGATAGTTCGATTTCAGTTCCCAGGCGAACCAGTCCTAGAGTGGAAGGACAATGCTGCTTCGCCTAGGGGTAGGTTTATTTCCTACCTTAAGGCAGAGAAGATGATCAAAAAAGGGTATAGTTGTCGCCTAGTTCGAGTTCAAGATGTGCAAGCAGAGTCGCCGACTCTTCAGTCTATCCCTGTGGTTAATGAGTTCCTAGAGGTGTTTCCAGATAAGCTTCCAGGCATTCCCCTAGAGAGAGAGATTGATTTCACTATTGATTTATTGTCAGATACTCAGCCGATATATATTCCTCTTTATAGGATGGCACCTGCGGAGTTGAAAGAATTAAAGGAGCAGTTGAAAGATTTACTTGAGAAGGGCTTTATTAGGCCTAGTACATCACCGTGGAGAGCACTGGTATTATTTGTAAGAAAGAAGGACGGCTCTTTGCGAATGTGTATTGATTATAGACAATTGAATAAAGTAACTGTGAAGAATAAGTATCCGCTCCCGAGGATTGATGATTTATTCGACCAGTTGCAAGCCGCCAGATATTTCTCGAAAATAGACTTGAGATCGATGTACCACCAGGTTAGGGTGAAGGAGGAAGATATCCCGAAGATGGCATTCCAGACTAGATATGGCCACTATGAGTTCCGTTTTATGTCGTTCGGGCTAACTAATGCCCCAGCCGTATTCATGGATCTAATGAATCGTGTATTCAGGCCCTTTCTAGATTTGTTCGTGATTGTGGTCATAGACGATGTTCTAATTTATTTGCCGTTAGAGGCTGATCATGCAGAACATCTACGAGCAGTGCTTGGAATTCTTCGAGGTAGAGAGTAGTATGCCAAGTTTTCCAAGTGTGAGTTCTGGTTGACTCTGTGGCTTTTCTAGGTCACATTATTTCAGAGGAAGGCATTAAAGTTGATGCCCAAAAGATTGAGGTCGTGAAGAATTGAACAAGGCCCACGGCACCAATAGAGATACGTAGTTTCTTGGGCTCGGCAGTTATTATAGAAGGTTTGTAGAAGGATTTTCCTCTCTTTCCCCCATTGACTAAGTTGACTCGAAATCGCCCAAGTTCCAATGGATAGATGCTTGTGAGAAGAGTTTTCAGACGTTGAAGGATAAGTTGACCTCAGCACCAATTTTGACTCTTCCAGAAGGAGCACATGGCTATGTGGCATATTGTGATGCTTCAGGTGTTGGATTGGGCGGTGTGTTGATGCAGCCACGCAAGGTTGTCGCTATGCTTCTAGGAGTTGAAAGAAGCACGAGAAGAATTATCCAACCCATGATCTTGAGCTAGCAGCGTGATTCATGCTTTGAAAATATGGAGGCACTACTTATACGGTGTCCATATTAATATCTATCTCGATCATAAGAGTCTCCAGTACATCTTTAAGCAGAAGGACTTGAACTTACGTCAGAGGTGAGTTGCTAAAGGATTATGATATAGATATTCTGTACCATCCTGGGAAAGCTAATGTAGTAGCTGATGCCCTTAGTCGTAAATCCATGGGTAGCTTGTCATATGTGCCACTAGAGAAAAGAGAAATGGCCCGTGAAGTTCATCAATTAGCTAGCCTCGGAGTTCGATTGATAGATTCAGGTGATGCAGGGGTTACTGTTCAAGACACAGCTGTGTCATCTTTGGTAGTAGAGATAAATGAGCGTCAGTATGAGGATCCTGTTTTAGCTCATTACCGAGATACACCACCTCAGAAGGAAGAGACACCCTTTGTGATTACAGGAGACGGAGTACTCCGATATAGAGGTACATTGTGCGTTCCTAATATTGTAGGGCTTCGTTAGCAGGTTATGAGGGAAGCACATCACTCTCGGTATTCTATTCATCCAGGCTTAACAAAGATGTACCATGATCTCAAAGAAGTTTATTGGTGGGATGGTATGAAAAGAGATATAGCGAATTTGTTGCTCGGTGTCCAAATTGTCGGCGCAGTCAAAATAGAGCACCGAAGCCGGAGTCCGTGTTGTGTGCTATGGAGATTCCGAAATGGAAGTGGGAGGTAATTAATGTGGACTTTATTACAGGGTTGCCCCGTACTCAGCGGAAGTGTGATTCGATATGAGTCATAGTTGATAGGCTTACCAAGTCAGCTAATTTTCTGTCTGTCAGAACTACTTATGCAGCTGAGGATTACGCGAAGCTTTATCTTAAGGAGATTATATGACTTCATGGTATTCCTACAACCATTATTTCAGATAGGGGAGCACAGTTCACAGCTAAATTCTAAAAGTCTTTTCAGCAGGGATTGGGGACTCAGGTGAGTCTTAGTACTGCATTTCACCCGCAAACAGATGGACAAGCGGAGCGTACTATACAGACACTTGAAGATATGCTTAGAGCTTGTGTACTTGATTTTCAAGGTAACTGGGATGATCATTTGTCTCATATCGAGTTTTCCTATAACAACAGTTACCATTCCAGTATTCAGATGGCTCCTTATGAGGCCTTATATGGGCGGAGATGTAGATCGCCCATAGGGTGGTTTGATGTTTGGGGAGAATCAGTTACTAGGCCCAGACTTAATTCAGCAAGCAGTTGATAAGGTGAAAGTGATTCGAGAAAGATTGCTAACAGCTCAGAGTCGACAGAAATTGTCACACCCTAATCCTGATAGGGCGTGATGGGCACCCAACTCTTACTTAGAGCTAGGCGAACCCTCTGGCATTCACATAATGAAACTGGACATATAAATTTTTTGAAATATAATAAAGTACTTTTAGTCAACCCATAGAAATTTGCGAACGATACTCAATTAATCAAAAATTGAGTAAGTCAAACTGACATATCGGCCTACATGGTCGCTTCATGACATCTTAATATACTAACCACCAGACGCTCGTCGCAAAGTCTCTAAGAGTAAGCACACACGTATCATATGAGTCGGGACAGGCCCCCGACATACCCATACACACATATGATAACCATAATGACTCCTAAGATCGCTCCAGGGAGAAAATGAGTTTGCCAATCTCGACCGATAGCCAACCATCCTAGCTAAATACTTTTACCTCGCAAACAATATGGGACCGTGTGGCATGAACACGGCGCCCCTGTGCAGCGGACGCGTACGAACAATGTACCGAGTATGTAAGTGCAAGAGGTAATCATAAGGAATGAATCATAAATCATAATGAAAGTTCTAAAAACAATCTGTAAGGTGAATAGCCCTAAAGAGAGAGAACAATGATGTAAATAGCCCCGAAGGCAATGACTAGAAATGTAAATATATTATACCGTACCCGGCCCTTTAGTAAGGGACTCGGTGAAATAATCATATATATACCGTACCCGGCCCTCTAGTGAGGGACTCGGTGAACAATGCAATGAAACTGTGCACGAATACGTACCCGGCCCGGGACTCGGTGAAATGATGTAATAACGTTATGCACGATTAGAATATCAGGAGCAACCATATACAAACTAAATCATCATCTGGGACTCAACAGAATATTTAGAATGAATCAACAATTGAGAATCAAAGACAACTATCATGTCAAGTACCACTGAGAATTAGAGTTCATTGGAGTCATGTATGTTCATCGTTCGCTCACTTTATGTAATTCATGCCAAAAAGAAAGAAAGGGATAGCCTTAACATACCTTGTCCGCTTCTTAAGCTAATCCAAACCTAAGTCTCGGGCTTCTCAAGATCTACAACAACGTCAGTAGATACCAAACATTAGCTATAGGTACTTAGGAATCCAACCCTAAGCTAGCACGTCATTTATAGAAATTCGGACAGCATTTCCTTTATAAATTCAACAAACCCCGAGAATTCAACTCGGCCAAATCATCAACAACAATACCAACAACCATATTAACAACATCAACAATTAATCCCATCGATCCAGCCCCTCAACGATATCAAAAAAATATTTTCAATAATTCAAACAATAATGCGACGAGTGGCAAGCTCGGCTTGTTAATTAAACAATAGTTTAAACCCCATCTTCATTCCGAAATTTCTCAACAATATTAACAACAATAACAACACCTCTAGGTTATTTAATTAATTTCCAGTCATATAATTTTATAAGAACAACCTCCCAAAACAGTCCACCGAACTACAACACCTATTTATCCGATTTTCGATATAATTTTTGTATTTCTTTCATCTAGCAATGTAGATGCGACTTGGATAAATCAAATACATCTAGGAGAGAGGATTTCTTACCTTATATGCAAAGAAGTACTCTTCTTCCACCTTACTTCACTTTGAAGAAAGCCCGGATTCAACAACACGACAAAATAGAACAAACGAGATCGAAGTGGTGCTCAAAACCCGTGTGTTGTTCTTGAGAAGGAATACACATTTCCTCCTTCAAAATATAATGTTATGTTGCTGCACGTAAACGGGCGGCACGTTGCTACCTTAAAATGTAATTGCAATGAGATATTTGTATATCCAAAAAAAAAAAAAAAAGTGAAACGCAAACATTAGATATATGAGACCTTAATGACCATTTTCCCTTTATACGTGGCCAAGGATTGGTCATCTTTAGACACTAATGTACCTATGGTGACACCTCCTCCTTAGATGCATAAGGATATATTCTTGCTGCCACTTGGCAACAATTTATATCAATTGGGTCCACGTAACAATGTCCTTAATTAATTCCTTGTATTCCACTACAATTATCCCATTTACCCATTACGCACAAAATAAATTTCTTGATCTCAATCCACTTAAATAGTAATCATTTTTAATACACTTCATATAATCATTGTCAAGATCATGTGACATAACACTAGTCCATAGCCTCATTTGCCATACATAAAATATTATTTGCAATCATTGTCGTCACACATTTCCATCTTAAATTATTTCGGGACTTCATTCCTTTTATACATCGAGCTCTTAATTTGCATGCTTGAATATGACCAAATCCTTCGGGCTCGGGTAAATTTGCTCATGTTGGATGGTTCAATTTCCTAATCCAAAAATGTGGGATGTTATAGCTTGGACCGTATTTCATTTAAATAAATTTTGAACCTTGACGAAACTTATTTTCTTCGATTTGTTTGACTTCTAATCCTTATGATACATCTGTACTCACTCTAACCACTTATAAGCTCGGGGATAACCTCGTTTCCATTACTAAAGGTCATTTAACTCGCACGCTTTCCAACGCATAAAAATACGGGATGTAACAGAAATCTTATGCGGATAATCGGCGACGTAAGCTAGAGTTTGAGATAGGCGATGGGGTGTTCCCGAAAGTTTCACCTATGAAGGGAGTGATGAACGAAGGGTAAGTTGAACCCTCGATATATCGGGCCGTATAAGATCATTCTTACTAACCGTGGCAGCGAATTGCCTTCCGAGTTAGAGTCAGACATCCGTACCATATTACCCCTTTACCCTGAAACCGCATTTCAACATTTAATCAAATACTCCCATAATTAATTTCTTGATCTCAATTCACTTACATAATAATCATTTTAAACACCCTTCATATACTCATTATCATGCTCATGTGATGTATCACTATTCCATAGCCTAATATGCCAAACATAAAATATTATTCCAATCGTCGTCAACACACTTTTCCATCTTAAATCATTTCAAAACTTCATCCTTTTATACACCGAGCTCTTTATTTGCATGGTTGAATATGAACAAATCCTCCAGGAATGGGTAAATTTACTCATGTTGGACGGTTCAATTTTCTAATCCAAAAATACGGGATGTTATAGCTTGGACCATATTTCATTCAAATAAATTTTGAACCTTGACGAAACTTATTTTCTTCGATTTGTTTCATTTCCGATATTTACAACACATCTGTACCATCACTCTAACCACCTATAAGCTTGGTGGATAACCTCATTTCTGTTACTAATGTCCTTTAACTCGCACAATTTCGAATGCATGAAAACATGAGATGTAACATTATGAGGCCTTATACGGGCCGAGACGAGATCATCCTGGTGGTTCATGTCGGGGAGAATTTATTAATAGACGGAGACTTAATTCGACAGCGCTGATAAGGGTGGAAAGATTGGGGAGAGAGGTTGCTAACACAGCCGTAGCCGACAGAAATCCTATGGCGTGACAATCGCCGACGCAAGCTAGCAGTTCGAGATAGGCAGGCGCACTGGTGTTCCTAAAAGTTTTACGGCGAAGGGAGTGATGAGGTTTGGCAAGAACGGTAAGTTGAGCCCCAGGTATATCTAGCCGTATCGCATCATTCGCACGGTGGGCACGGTTAGATATCGAGCCAGGATTGCCTTACGAGTTAGGCGGTACATCCAATATTTCATGTATCAATGCTTTGTAAGTGTATCGTAGATCCTTGAGAGGGTACCGGGTTGAATGACAGTATTCGGGACCGAGTAGTTATCGTACGAAAAGTTCAGTGGCTATATTGAGATGCACAGTCCGTTCGGTTGCGGGCCAAGGATAGCTTTAGTTAAGGTCTTCACCAAGAATAAGAATGTTGAAGAAGTGACTTGGAGGCCGAAAAGAGACAAATGCACATCGAGTACCCGCATTTGTTCTCAGCAGTACAGAGTGAGAATTCGATGCACATCATCACCCTGGGTATTATTTCATTTCGCCATCGTGATTGGTCGTGTGAGGCCATTGTATTGTGTGTGTCATGGTATGTGGCCCCGTGTGGCATTATTTTGAGTTCTTTGTGTGCGGGATGGATTCGTATAAGTATAGGGGAAACTCTGCCGAAATTTTTATGACCCAGGAATATTCGAACATTCGAGGATGAATGTTCCTGGCAAGGGGGGGGGGTGAGGGGGGGAGAATGTTACACCCCTCGTGTTCGTAGTAGTAGAACCTATGATTTCCTAGTCGGGTATGCTTGTGGAAAAGAGACCCGAGCCCGAGTTTGGAGTAGAAAGTGCCTTACCCCATGTACGAGGGTACCGAAAATATATTCCGGCTATTTTATCGAGTTAGAAGTTGAATGAATCAATCGACGCGATCCGAACCGATCGGAAAATGCAGGACACCGGTCTTCGTCGACGGGTCATCGACATGTTGGCAGTACCGTTGACGTGCGGTGTGGACAGGTCCTTCGCCCTTGCACGTCAGAGCGCAGTCGACGGAGAGCAAGTCGATAGGTCGTCGACCCGCTCGTCGAGGCTTTTGGACAAATTTAGCCTTTTTGGCTTCCAAGTATAAATAGGTGGTTCACGACCTTATTTCATATTTAATCATTTCCAAATCGAAAAACCCTAATATATTCTCTCCCAATAATTTTCATCATATTAGTGAAGATTTGACAAGACCCACAGTAAACCCGGTGATGGTGAAGAAAAAGGTTGCCTGCGAGTTGTTTCTTCAAGGTTGTGAAGTTTAGGGAGTTAAAGTTGAAGTGATTCTTGGGATTCTTGACTCCCTCAAGGTATGTAAATGATTTCTACCCTTATATTTAAGTTGAGTATCCAGAGTTTTAGTGATGTTAAGTGAAGAGGGGATAGTCGTGGAAGTGGTAAGTTGATGAAAGACAAGATAGTGACTTAGGGTTATTTTAAGAGATGATTAGAAGCGGGTTTACGTATATTTTGATATATACATGTGTTTTCATTATTGATGTGAGTATTGTAGTTGATGTGGGATCGAATGAGAAGTTGGAGAGTTGTAAGCTTACAAAGGAATTTTTTATCTATAGTTCATTGAGCTTTATATGTATTTGAGGATGGTTAGTAAGCGAAGTAAATAGCCTAATTAAGACCTACGTTACCTTAATTATGGACTTGCAAGCTCGAGAGGTAGAAGTTGGATGATTGAGTATACTTCTAGGTATGTTAAGGCCATTCTTTCCTTCTTTGGTACGATCCAGATATGATCCAATGGCGAGTAAGTGAGCTTCCTTATTCCTCTACTCTAGGAAGCATTAGAAGCACGTTATTTAATGGTCATATGGTCCCATTTTATGAGTAATCCTTCTGTATTCACGCCAGATTCCTTTGTATCCGGTTCTTCTAGGTTTATTAGTCATGCATTACATTATTATATATTTATGTACATTGACTCCGTGACTCGTAAGGCGTTATATACACGCATATTATATAAATGTAAAGTATGAGGAGAGATATAGGCGTTATATACGCATTCTTTGCTATGATGATGATATTGATTATGGCTACAAGGGAGCCAATATGATATTACGATATGCCACAGAGGCTTACAGGCGTTATATACGCACATACATCTAGCGTTATATGCGCACACATATCAGGCATTATATACGCACTCATATGGATGCACGACCATCATTGATAGGTATGAGCATGCATATTATGGCTTACGCAGGCATTGTCGATTCACAGCGTATTTAGGTAGATACTAGTTCATACAAGCACGTAGAATAGTCACTATTTCGGTTATGAGTTCGATCTTATCCATGATTCTTATGTATATATGTTGTTCTTATGCCTTACATACTCGATACATTATCCGCATCGACCCCCGTTGCTAAAAGGTACGCGTTTAAGCACCGGGTACCGGGAGAACGAACGGGTGGTCTAGCTCATCAGACCTCTCGTATTCAGCCGTGGTCGATGCTCTATTTTGATCCGTAGCTACGGTCGTTTTAGTATACCCCTTTTTGGACGTGTAAACATACGGGTATGATCAGGCCCTGTCCGTCCTTTCTATAGCTTTTATTCCAGGTGAGAATTATGCGGTTGTATGTAGTAGGTCGTACGATGTATTCTTGCTTCGCTCATTCTTTTTCGTACAAGATATGTGTGACCTGGCAGCTTAAACGGCTCTCTCCGCATGTCGTGTATATATATGCAGATTGTACAGAGTTCTGGTGTTTCTCCCTTATGAGATCAGTTTATGCCATTTATAGGCTTTTGATATTCAGTATGTTTCAGATACGTGTTTAGGGGTGTTTGGTCGCTGAGGCTTGCACTCCCGCATGCGTTCATCGGTTGGGTCATGGCAAAGACGATGAAAGTATTGAGAATCATGAGCTTTGGTAATCTTAGAGATAGAGTCATTTGGAAGACATTATGGAACTCATGAGAGGGTATATAGCAAAGGAACCATGCCTTTAATGAAAGAAGGGTTAGCCTTACATACCTCTTTGTCTTCTTAACTACTTAACGTTTACCGTCGAAGCTTGAACAATCTACATTTAGAAGGATTCATACCATGGTGAAGCCTTAATGATACTCTTAAATTCAAACTAGAATAATTCATGATCTAATGAAAATTGGGCAGCATTTCCCCTATTTCGTCAACTTCCACCATATTATAAAACAAGTCCCAACAACCACAGTATCGCCCATAATATCATAATCAAGAAATCACATTCCATTGAGTCTTCAAAATTCATTCTCATGCTCAACTTATACTAACAACTTCACTCCCATTCTCAGCACATTTTCATACAATGCTTCCTCAGCACTATTACTACCTTCCATAACAAGATAATATCCATATTATACTGAGAATCATGACTTAAGTTAGCTTACTACTCAAAAACATCATAAAAGTTATATTTAACCCTCATTTTTTACTTTCTTCTTCTACCTAAGTTGTTCAACAATCAAGCATTCATGATAACATGAAATAAGCATGAAAACTAATCTTTTATCTCATAGGAATGACCTTTGGAGAAGCTATCAACTTATGTGAAAACCCTAGCTTCAATACCCAAGAATTCTTTAGCCTCGCTAACCCTAGCAAGAGTTCTAACACATAGGTACCTTGATTCTTGTCTCTGATCTTTGTTTTCTCTTGTCAGAGTGAAATATTCTTGAAGAAGGGTTTGGAGCTCTCAAGAATTGTGGAAATATGAAAAATGAAATAAAAAGAACAAGGGCCATCTATTTATACAAAAAAAAAAAAAAAAAAAAAAAATCTGCCCGATGGACTTATACGGACCACTTATACGGTTCGTATAATATTATACGGTCCATTTAAGTGGACCGTATAACAATTTACTCATGGAAACCCCCCTGCTGTAAAAGGTCATGTTATATGCCCTCTCAGCTTGTACGGACCGTATGCCGGTCGTATAATTTCGCCTATCCGAAACTTTCTCCTGAATTTGATTCATTTGACTTCCAATCCTCGTGGAACCTTCTCGGCACTTACACAATACTTCATTAAGCCTACAATAAGCCCTATACCATCCCCTCAAGAAATTACCAAATAAATATTAGCTTAATTATAGCGAAAACCCTTCCGAACACGACTTACATTTCATTTCCTTCAACAAACTAAATTTCACATATTCTTATGACTTCAAAATCTTATCGAGCACACTTTTTAAAAAATCT
>NC_081346.1:28374933-28404719 GCF_029784015.1 Lycium ferocissimum
GGGGGTCTTTTTGGTATTCCCTTTTTTGTGTACTTGCGGGGAAAAAAGGAGTCCTCCCCCTCCTTATGATTTTTCCTGAGAGGCTCGTAGGGATGTATGTAGCTAGATGTCCCATAACCTTACGCTCATATTGTTGTATAATAATTTGGCGGCCTTGTTGGCTTATGTTTATGGGCATAGTTGTTGATTATGTAGGATGTGCCATTATCATGATATATGCCCTTGCAGTACGACGCCCGTGAGTTAGCTTTGTGGCCCACTTAGAAATGATTATGAGATGTATGTTCGCAGGTGCTCGGTAGGTTGGCTCATTTCGCCATCAGCGTCCTCCGATCGGGTCGTGACAAGCCGTTCGAGACCAGGCCGTCGAGGATGATGTGGCCCTAGTACGGGTGCAGCCCGAGTTCACTTTAGAGCAGACTATGCAGGATACTATAGCTCGTGTTCTACTACATCATGATGCCCAGCAGGATGCCGCTAGTGTTACTACTCCGCCGGAGGCCCGAGATACCTAGAGTTTGAGTGCGCACCCCCCGCGCAGACCTTCTCCCCATTACGACCTTGACCGATGGGGATCTAGTTGGGAGGTTTAGAAAGTTAGAGCCGCCAAGATTCTCGGGTACTTCTCAGGTATGAGTTCATCTTGGATATGCATGAGTTGTTACATAGGATGGGGATCGTAGAGTCCCATGGAGTTGACTATGTGTCCTACCAGTTTCGCGGAGACGCGAAGACTTGGTGGAGGTATTTTGTTGCTTGCAGACCTGAGGGTTCTCCTCCACTGACTTGGACACAGTTTTATCGGGCCTTCCTTGAGAAGTATGTGCCCCGGGCTGTGAGAGAGGCGCGTAGGGAGGAGTTTCTACATCTACAGCAGAGGGGATTGTCTGTGGAGGCCTATGTGACTCGCTATCTGTATCTGGCCCGTTATTCAGCTCCTTTGATTCCTACTGAGCCCAATAAGATTCGGCGCTTTATTGGTGGGCTCGTTGGTTTTCTTCAGATTCCTTGCCTTCAGATGGAGGCTATGGGGGCTTCCTTCCAGTCCATCGTTGAGCATGCTTCTTTAGTCGAGGCCACTAAGGCCCGTGCATTTGGAGGGGGTAGTGAGAAGAGGCAGCGATAGTTTGGGAGTTATGGTGGTTCTAGCTCGAGGGGCGCCGGTCAGTCTTCTAGGCCGTATCAGCCATATTCCGGCCGCCCTGTACATTCAGCTTTGCAGGCTTCCTCCAGTGAGCCACCCAGGCAGAGAGCTCCTGAGAGCTCGTTTTCTCGACCAGTAGACAGGGTTGTTCCAGCCAGAGGTGAATTCAGGATTTCATGAGGATGGGTTCACCATTGCTTTAAGATAAGATATAAATTTTTATGGGGATAGTTCACATTAAAAATATAAGGGTATCGCACCCTTCCAAATTTGTAATAACATAGAGGAATCATACCCCTTTCGCATTCAAAAATAAGGGAATCACACCCTTCCAAATTTGTAATAAAATAGAGAAATCACACCCCTTTCACATTCTAAAATAAGGGAATCACACGCTTCCAAATTTATAATAAAATAGAGGAATCACACCCCTTTTGCATTCAAATATAAGGGAATCACACCCTTCCACATTTATAATAAATTAGAGGAATCACACCCTTTTCGCATTCAAAATTATAGAGAAGTGTTCATTACCGTCTATCGAGCTCAAAATTTAGTGCAAATACGATCCAAGCGGTCCAAAATTTTACGGCCGCAGTGAAAATGGTACTTCTCCTTCGAAACAAAATGATGACTCCAACCTAAAAATGAAAATTGGTCAAATTCCTTAAAATCCATAAACCCCAAAATTAAAAAGAACCAAGAAAATAGGCTTTCAAAAGTCAAAACCCATAAACCCCAAAATTCAAAAACTCAAAAAAACCAATAAAATTCAGAAACCCAAATTCAAAAATCAATAAAAAGACCAAAAGGGTTTTCAAAATTTGAATTCAAGACTTACCAGACACCTTGTTGTTCTGAGATACTTTGTTTTGGGATTAGAGAATAATATTATAATACACAATAAATATGGGAATGGAGAATAGATTTTGCCTTTTGAAACTTGGGACTTTAATTTTACTTGATGGATTTTGGTGGGTTCATTGCTGGCTTGCAGCTTAGCTATCAACTATGGGTTTCTAAGTTTCTTGATTGTCATGACTCATGAGTTCATCGTTGCAGTGCAGCCATGGAGTTTTTTTTTTTGGTTTTTTTTTTTTTTAATTACTTTTTGGGACTTGGTATAATTAGAAATAAAGAAAAGAAAAGTATATGATGCAATATGAAGTAAAAATACTTTTTTACTTGAGTAATAATGTAAAAAGGAAGGTAAAAAGGTAGCTTTAGATAATAATAGCAGAACTTAAAAAAGCTGCCCAAGCTGGGGATTGAACCCGTGACCTTGAGAATACAAATATAACCTTTGACCAATGCTCCACTTAGCCTATTATGACCATGTGTTCACTTAGTTAATATTAGATATATTTTCAGAATTATACACATAATATATCGAAATTAGTCGAGTGACCATGTATTCACGTGACCCAAAATTTACACACAAATTCGCCCCTGGTTCCAGCCGGGTCCTCAGCTTCAGTCTATCAGTCTCCGCCCTCTAGGGGCTATTTTGTGTGTGGAGAGTTTGGCCATATTGCTAGGAGGTGTCCCCGATCCAAGCAGGATCATCAGTCCTAGAGGACTTCGGGAACTTTAGGTAGTTGAGGAGGTGCTTCTCAGAGGGGCGGTGCTCAGTCAGGCCGTGGCGGTTCTCAGGTTTCTAGAGGTGGATCCCAGGTTGGTAGAGGTGGGTCCCAGAGTTCGAGAGGTGGATCTCAGTCTGGACGTGGTGGGGCCCAGTGTTACTCATTCCCAGGTAGACCCGAGGCAGAGGCCTCAGATGCTGTTATTTCAGGTACCGTTTCTGTCCGACATAGAGCAGCATCTGTGTTATTTGATCCTGGATCCACTTATTCGTATGTGTCTGCATATCATGCCGTTGATTGGGATTTTCCTTGTGATAGCATAGCTATACCTATTCATGTGTCTACTCCGATCGGAGATTCTGTTGTGGTTGATCGAGTTTATCAGTCGTGTTTGGTTACTTTTATGGGTTATGACACTTGGATAGATTTGATGATTCTTGATATGGCAGACTTTGATATTATCTTTGGTATGACCTGGCTTTCTCCTTATCATGTGATCTTGGACTTTCATGCTAAGACAGTCACGTTAGCCATGTCGGGCATTCACGACTTGAGTGGAGGGGTACTCTTAGCCCCGCACCGAAGAAGATCATTTTCTTTCTTCAGGCGAAGAAACTAGTCAACAAGGGGTGTTTAGCTTATCTGGCTAATGTGCGTGACACGACTGTTGCATCTCTACCCCTTGAGTCCATTCCTATTGTGAGCGAGTTCGCGAAGGTATTCCTGTCTGATCTGCCGAGTATGCCACCAGATCGCGATATTGACTTCTGTATTGACTTGGATCCGGGCACTCGCCCTATTTCTATTCCGTAATATTGGATGGCACTGACCGAGTTGAGAGAGCTTAAGGAGCAGTTACAGGATTTATTGAGTAAGGGATTCATTAGACCGATGTCTCCCCTTGGGGTTCTCCTGTGTTGTTTATGAAGAAGAAAGATAGATCTATGAGGATGTGCATTGACTATCGCCAGCTGAACAAGGTTACTATTCGGAACAAGTGTCCTATGCCTCGTATTGATGATTTATTTGACCAGCTTCAGGGTGCTTCAGTGTTCTCGAAGATTGACTTGTGTTCAGGCTACCACCAGCTGAGGATCAGGGCTGAGGATATTCCGAAGATAGCCTTTCAAACGAGATATGGACATTATGAGTTTCTGGTGATGTCATTTGGGCTTACCAATGCCCCAGTTGCATTCATGACTTTGATGAATGGCATCTTTAGGCCATTTCTTTGTGATTGTGTTTATTGATGATATCTTGGTGTATTCCAAGAGTAGAGAGGAGCATGAGAGCCATCTTCGCACTATACTTGGGTTGTTGAAGAAGAATAGCTTGTTTGCTAAGTTTTTGAAGTGCAAGTTTTGGTTGGAGTTTGTGGCGTTCTTGGGCCACGTTGTGTCTAAGGATGGGATCATGGTGGATCCTCAGAAGATTGAGGCTGTGAGGAGTTGGGCAAGGCCCATTACTGTGACCGAGATCCGTAGTTTTGTGGGGGTGGCCAGCTACTACCGCCAATTTGTGAAGGGTTTTGCTTTCTATTGCTTCGTCTTTTGACCGTATTGACTCGGTAAGATGTTCCTTTCCGGATCTGATGATTGTGAGGAGAGTTTTCAAAAGCTCAAGACTCTTTTGACTTCAGTCCCGATTTTAGCATTACTCGTAGAGGGTAAGGATTTTGCGGTCTATTGTGATACATCCTGTATGGGTTTGGGTACTGTATTGATGCAGGAGGGAAGAGTCATAGCCTATGCTTCCCATCAGTTGAAGATCCATGAGAAGAATTATCCTACCAGTGATTTAGAGTTATTGGTCGTGGTCTTTTCTTTGAAGATTTGGAGGCATTACTTGTACGGTGTCTATTGTGAGGTTTTCACCAATCACCATAGCCTTTAGCATATGTTTACCCAGAGAGATCTTAATTCCAAGCAGTGCCGATGGATGGAGCTCCTGAAGGACTATGACATCTCTATTCTTTATCATCTATGGAGAGCCAATGTTATTGCTGATGTCTTGAGTCGCAAGACAGTGAGTATTGGGAGTTTAGCTCGTTTGATTGTTTCCGAGTGTCCGTTGGCCATGAAGGTTCAGACTCTGGCCAACAGTTTCGTTTGTCTTGATATTTCGGCCCTTAAAAGTGCAGTTTTGGCTTGTGTGTAGGTGAGATCACCCTTACTAGATCGGATCGTGACTCATCGATTCGAGGATGCTCAGCTGATCAAGATTCGAGATAGGGTTCTGAGGGGTAAGGCCAAGGAGGCCATGATTGATTCAAAGGGTACTTTGAGGATTAAGGGGTGCGTGTGCGTTCCTCGTATTGGCGACTTGATTCATTTGATCTTGACTGAGGCCCATAGCCCTCGGTACTCCATTCATCCAGGGAAGACTAAGATGTATCGTGATTTAAGGCAGCACTATTGGTGGCATCGGATGAAGAGGGATATAGCCGATTTCGTAGCTAAGTGTGGTAATTGTCAGCAAGTTAAGTATGAGCGCCAGCGACCCGGTGGTATACTTCAGAGGATGCCCATTCCTGAGTGAAAGTGGGAGAGAATTGCCATGGATTTCGTTGTGGGTCTTCCAAAGACCCTGGGTAAGTTTGACTCGATTTGGGTGATAGTTGATCGGTTGACTAAGTCCGCTCATTTCATTCCAGTTTAGATTTCCTATAACGCGGAGAAGTTAGCCAAGTTGTACATTCATGATATTGTGAGATTGCGTGGGGTTCCTATTTCTATCGTATCTGATCGGGGTACTATCTTCACTTCCTATTTTTGGAGAGATTTTTTCTGAGGAGTTGGGTTTTCGATTGGATCTTAGTACAACTTTCCACCCCCAGACCGATGGACAGCACAAGAGGACCATTCAAGTGCTCGAGGATATATTGAGAGCTTGCGTTATTAAGATTTTGGTGATAATTGGGATCGCACTTGTCGTTGCGAGTTTGCACACAATAATAGTTATCACTCGAGTATCAATATGGCGCCTTTTTAAGGCTTTTTGTATGGTAGGAGATGTAGATCTCCGATGGCCGGTTTAATGCATTCCGAGGTTCGACCTCGGGGGTACGCATCCGTCGAGAGGCAGAGGGTTAGTCGAGCCAAGCTTTTGGCGGCCGGAGTCGACGCAGAAGATGTATGCGTACCGAAGGTCCGAGATTTAGAGTTCACCTCAAAGCACCGTGTTCTATTGAAGATCTCACCCATTAAGGGTGTTATGAGGTTTGGGAAGAGAGGCAAGTAGAGTCCGAGGTACATTGAGCCATTTGAGATTCTTAACCGTGTGGGCGATGTTGCTTAGGAGTTAGCCTTGCCGCCAATCTTGGCGGGAGTTCATCCAGTTTTCTATGTGTCTATGCTGAAGAAGTACCATGCCGATGGTACTTATATTGTTCGTTGGGATTCGATATTGCTTGATGAGAATTTGACCTATGAGGAGGAGCCTATTGCGATTTTGGATAGGCAGGTTCGAAAGTTGAGGTCCAAGGAGATTGCTTCTGTGAAAGTACGATGGAAGCATCGTCCTATTGAGGAGGCCACTTGGGAGACTGAGTCCGATATGCGTAGGCGATATCCTCGCTGTTCACCGATTCAGGTACTTCCTCCGTTCCTTTTCCTTCGTCGTTCGTGGACGAGCGATGGTTTAATTGGTATCTGATGTAACGACCCGCTTGGTCGTTATAGCCTTTTCGGCACTTTTTGACTTTTTCCCAAGCTTGTTAGCTCACATTTGACTCGAGGGGACCATTGACACGCTTCTCGAGGTGTTCAGGGTTGATTTAGGTGACTTTTTGGAAAACTTTGGCTTTAAGCGAAAAATAGTTAACTCAAAGTTGACTTTTGGGTAAACGGACCTTTTTCAAAAATCTGTCGATTCCGAGAGGTCCGGATGGTCATTTAGAACTTGTGTGCATATCTGGTTCAGTTCCCAATGCACTCGGGTGCATTTTGGGACTTGGGTTGGGAAGTTGGAATTGAGGTATCGGGGGTTGACTCGGTCAACGAGACCTCCGTTGGGAATTCTGAGGCCACAAGTGCGTTCGTAGCGTGTTTTTATGTGTGTCTGTGTATGTGGTTTCTGAGCAGATGGCCTCGGGTATTAGTCGGGATTTCGGATTGAGATTGAGATTATTTTGGGGAAAATCTAGTGTTGGTGCCGCCTTAGCGGCACCCTTATAGCCTCAACTGTACCGCCATAGCGGTTAGATAGGCCGCCACAGCAGCCAACTGAATGTGAGGGCTGACCGTCACGGTGGTCCGAGGACAGGCCGCGGCGGGACCGGCCCGCGTGTTGCAGACGGCTGGTTATTTCATTAACTGTGTATTAAAAGCCCTAAGTCTCTCATTCTTTATTATTTCGACTTTAGAGTTCTTGGGAGCTATTCAAGAATATTCTTGGGGGGAATTCTTGGTGGTAAGTTCTTCTAATTCCTTTACTATTCTATTGTCCTTAATCACCTTAGAATCCCTTTATCTTGTTAGTTCATTAAGTGGTTGAAAATTTAAAAGAGGGTTCCATCAGTTCTTCGTTCTAGGCTTCTAAATCGTGATTGTTAGTTGGGTTAGCTCTATTAAGCATGGAATTGATGACTAGAACCTATAATTGCATGATTCTTCTTAATTAGTAGCTAAATTTATGGAATTGGAAGTTAGGGTTTATACCCAAATTTGGGGGTTTTGCCTAGAATTCGAATTTGAGTAAATTGTTGGTTATTCTAGCTTGATACTGATGGGAATCAATCACCTAAAGCTTTAATTTCATGTTGGAACCTTTAGATTCCTAATTTTACCCTTCTAGTTCACAAAACCCATTCCATAGGTTGGAGATTTGGGTTTTGAATAGAAGTAGGGTTCGTTTGATGTTCTTCTTGATTCTAATTTCTTGATTCGAATGTGCCTAGACTTTTTTTATCTCGAGGATCAAAGGAAAGGGAAGTCTAAGGAGTGATTGTTGGTGATATTGTTGTTCGGCCTTCCAGGTAGGTTACGGTTTACCCTATGGTGAGACTTCGTTTAGCGAAGCATATATTTAGACAATATTGTCGGAGAAAGCATGTAAACCTTCGGGTATGAAGTTGGGTTGGATATTGCCTTAGGTTGGGCCCTATTGTGTGATTGGAGTTAGCCACCCTGTTGTGTTGTGACCTATCTTGTTCTATTGTTGTTGGCTTGATGTCACGTGGAGATAGTAGATATTGGAGACTATTGATATATCTTGACCATGATATTGTAGTATCTTACTTGTTAACGTTTGATATGAGGATAGTGTTCTATTATGGCTTATTGTGTATCCTTTTCATGATATTTTTGGTGTGCCCATGCGTGGTACTTGTGATATTGCTTTGATTATTGACATTGAACACATATATTGCACGCATTTTCATCCTTCATGATATACTGTTGATACATTGATGATACTTGAGGAAACATCACATATAAGGTGCCTCGACTGGATGAGAGCGATGCGAGGACCGATGTCCGATGGTTATCCCGAATCGAGGATGTGCGTAGCGATCGCCAAGGTTGTTGCCGGAATCGTGAGGTAGCGGTTACCGAAATCATGAGGTAGCGGTTGCCGGAACCGTGAGGAACACGGACTTCATGTCCCCCACGGGTTGTGCTACCTAGATGTGATGTTCCATCATCGTAGCACACGTGTACACAACATATGCATTGCATTCATATTTCATACATTATTGCATTGCATTGCACTATGGCTTCTATTGTGATATTCTTGTGATGTATTTGTGATATACGGATTCTGACTAAGTATTTGAGACTTGGAACAATTGGGTTTAGATGCTAAACATAGGTGATGACGTGTACTTGGATTCTGGCTCGTGTTTGACTTATACCTTGTTAATTTACCTGTTTATCTTACTTTATTGACTTGATATGTGTTAGCTAAACTTAGTCGGCCTTTGATACCTTCCGGATTTGTTGTTTGTACTAACTCCGCACTTGTCGCATTCTTTTATGAACGCAGTAGTCCGGTAGGATCGACCTCTCGCTTCTCGTGGAGCCGATAGTGTGGCGAGAGTTGTTCGCTAGGTCTACAAGGTGAGCACGGGAACGTCCACCACCTTGGAGATTCTTCCTTTATTTTATATTCTACTTGATATTCCGAGACATATTCAGACTATTGATGTATTATTGATATTTTCGGGCTCGTATATTCTAGTTAGTTGCTCTTATATGACTAGACAGATTTCTGGGGTGGTTTTGATGTATTTCCGCATATTCTATCTATTATTATGTCAGACTTACGTATTTCTATCTCTTTCGCTTATTTATTTATTTATTTATTTATTTATTTATTTATTTATTTATTTATTATTTCATGCTTTTGAGATCGTTAGGATAAGGGTTCGCCTACCGAGATTGGAAAGGTAGGTGCCCGCACGACTTAGCTAAATTGGGTAGTGACAAAGGGTTTTCCATGAAGTTGGAATGTCTGATAAATGAAATTTTGAGTTAAGTGTTGTCACGCCCCGAATCATGGTCTGGGCGAAACACAACACTCGGTGTCTTACTGCATGTGATCGAGTGAACCACATGGCTTGCTGGATCATCATGAGGCATAACATGAGCGGAAATATAACGTAAGCATGATGGGTTTTGAGAAAACACATGTAGTCATAATGATAAATGAAATACTTGTTCAAAACATGAGTTGAGCCAAAGATATCTAAACACCTTGCATGCCTGACATAACTAAACTGGCTAGTCTATGAAACCTCTAATCATGAGTCTTGACTGGAAAACGTACTTGCTGGGACAAGGTCCCCAAAAGATACCTTTAAATGCATAACTAATAAAATAAGGATAATCGACTAAGACCCCGAATGAGACGGGGCTCACCAATAAGCCGATATGAGCAAATCCTACCGAGCAGATGCGTCGTCCCGTAACCGCACTGCATCGTGAAATGCAGTGCCCCGGCAATAAAAGGGACGCGCACATTGAATGTACTAGTATGTAAAGCAACTGAATGAAATAAAGATAACTGACTAAGACCCCGAATGAGATGGGGCTCACCAGGGACATGAGATTTAATAATATTATGAAAGGATCTAGTCATTATGAGAGATCGTCCTAAGCATGGGTAGAGCGATCCTCATCCTACGGTGGCTACGTAGTTTTAGGCTGCTTGAAGCCTTCTCGATAATTAATGCAACTCCCAAAAACATGAGCATGGAAAATAAGTGGCACTTGCTGCCCATGGCTTTTCATGAATCATAACTTGCATGCACATGGATATCATTCGTATTATTCTTGCATGAACTTATAAAACATATATAGCTTTTCTTGAAAATATCATAATAGTTCATAAACTTGCATGTAAGAACCCATGGAATGCAAAGTATGGGTTTTCATGGATTATGGACAGATGCTCAATAATCATAATGATATATCAAGAATACAATGAAGAATTTATAACAATTTAATACCTAATATAACATGGGACATGGACCTAGGGTTATCACGAACATGGTTAAAAATCCTAGTTTTCGTAAAGCTTCATACTTTATGGAAGAAGAAGCGTGGGGAAGAACAATGATCTTCCCCCACGTACATAGCAACCCTACATACCAGGTAATGTTCCAAACTTGTATTAAAAATCTGTTCTTGGAAGAAGAATTCTAATCCTTGGCCATGGATTCCTTTAAGTGGGTTTTTTTCTTGAAAACCCTATGTTAAGAACATGAAATTCCTACTTAGAATTCATGGGTAATTGATGGAATTCACTTAGGATGGTCTTAAGGAGCTTACCTTGATGCTTGGAGAAGTTGAGAGGAGAGAACTTTCGTGTTAGGGCTTGAAAGAAATGAGACTTATGAAATAAAAAACTGAATTCCCGTCTTTTAATTGTCTCAGTCACGACACTGTTACGGACTGTGTCCGTAACACATGTTACGGTCCGTAACACTGGACCGTAACACGTGTAAAATTTCCAGTGAGGGTCTGATTTTTGAGGTTGGGTTACGGCGACCTGTTACGGGCCGTAACACGTGTTACGGTCCGTAACGATGAACCGTCCTTTGGTCCAAGTTACGAGACGGTGATTTTTCAAGCCATACCCATTACGGTATGAACGACGGTCCGTAACACACGTTACGGTCCGTCCCTTGTAGCGTAACGCTGTATTTTCTGAACTGAAACATATTTTTGATTCCAACACTCTCCTTCTTGGGTTTCTAACCTCCTGAGTCATGACTATGTTTCAAAGACGGATTTCTGAGGTGTTACAAGTGTTGAATTTATAGGATGGGGCATTTGGACCCTACACCTCGCTGAGCGAGGTCTATAGCATGACCCTAACTCGCTTTGAGCTTAGCTCAGCGAGCTCCTAGGTCCATTTTATACTTAGCCAATGTTTCTGAAATTTCTAATTTTGGGACCCTACATCTCGTGGAGCGAGGTCTATAGCATGACCCTATCTCTCTTTGAGCTTAGCTCAGCAAGCTCCTAGGTCCATTTTCATACTTAGTCAAAATTTTACGTTTTCCAACTTTGTCGACAGCGTTCAGTAAAATGGGCATAACTCCTAGTATGGGTGTACAAAGTAAACCGACAAACCGCACCAAATCGATAAACCGAGAAAAAACCCGACTAGTGATTTGGTTTGACTTGGTTTGGTGTTGGAAAAAAAATCCGACCATAATTGGTTTAGTTTGGTTTTAGCTAAAAAAAGTCAAACTGAACCAAACCAACCCGACATTATATTTATTCAATTTTTAAAATATTTTATACATAAAAATATCTATTTGTAATGTAACTTATAAGTATTCCTTAAATATTTTCGTAGTTTTTTGTGTTATCATATTATTTCAATCTTGAACTTAAAATTTTAAATGTCAATAAGTTTTATATCTCATGGATGTTAGTAACTCAAAGAAAATCCAAACCAAAACCAGCTCAACACTAATGCTAACAAAAGAAATTTAATTCTATGACTAGGAATGACAATAGTGTTGGATATATATTTTTTAGTTTTGCATAATTAGTCTAGAGAGTGAAAATACATAACTTAATTTTTTTTCTTTGTTATGTAATTAATACTTATTACCCGTACTTATTTTAGCATGATTTAGTAATTTAGATTGTATATGGTCATTTTCTTTACGACTTATTAATTAGGAAAATTTATTTTAACCCTTTTTATTATCTTTTTTGTCGAATATTTTAATACAATGTCATTACTCATCTCACATTTTGTGTTATTTTCTTAAGAAACACCTTATTATATAGTTTTATCTTACTAGGACTAAAGAAATATTTGAAGTAAAAGTTACATATTTTGTATGAAAACTTTTCCGGTAAAAAAACCCCAAAAACCCGAGAAAATCGAATAACCCGAGAAAATCCGAGGTTGAAAACCTTGAATTTTATTGGTTTGGTTTAGTGTATAAATTTAAAAACCCAGCGTAATTGGTTTGGTTTGGTATTTAAATAATCCGAATCAACCCGGTCCATGTACACTCCTAACTCCTAGCGCAGAGCTCCTTTTGATTTTGCCTTTAATGGATGGAAAGGTATTTCAATGATCTACAACTTTCAAGTTTTGAATTTTCTCAGATTCCTAGTGTAACTACTCAATAACTGGACATAAGTCAGAACTACCGCAGACTTAGACGATTTTCAGACTATTACGAACTTCACTATTTGGTTTGACTTCAAAACGACTATCTTTCACCCAAAATTCATCCCGAAAGGATTCATATAGCTAATATGTCACATCAACACTCATTCTACACATTCACACCTAACCCGAATTTATGGAGTGTTACATTATCCCTCTCTCAGAATCATTTGTCCCCAAATGAAAGTCATGGCCTAAATTTTTTCACTAAACCTCAAATTTTTCAGAATTTATAGAGTTCTTTTGCAAGACGATCTATTCCGAAAGACAACATAACAATCAACCTGGCCCTTACAAGGATTCCCCACAACTAGATCATTCAAGCCTAAACACAAAAGGAGGAATTCATACCTCTAGTCTACACCTTCGCAAGAATTCAGTAACCGAAAGGTTCAACACATACCTGAAATAGAAAATAAGTGAGGGTATTATTGCATGAGTGCCATTAACAAAGAACTAGATGGTAACTACACCCTTTGAATTTATTTTGTGAGTCTTAAGATACGAAATAAGTCTACCTCGAGGTTTAATGCTATCACTCTTCCACTCTATAACGGGTTCATCAGGAAATTCAAGCCTAACTATTTTTGATTGAAAATCTAGAGTTTCATAACAGTTGGAAAGCCAGTCTAACCCGAATCACATTAAAGTTCACCATTTCTAGTTCAAACAAATCACCAGTAGTCTCATGGCCCTTAACTACAACTACAGAGTCTCTACAGACTCTAGAAGCAATAATGGGGACACCAACAGGGGTATCAAAAGAGAAGAGTTCCAACAATAGTTCGAGTTCCACCCCAAAATAAAGAGCAAAGTACTGAGTCACATAAAAAAGATTCGAACCCGAATCGATCAACGAATACGTATCAAAAGAACAAATAGTAAGACTACCTGTCTCAAAACATCAGCGACCACACCTTACTATCACCACCAAACACCTACTATAGAATTCCAAGCGACGTTGTACAATCCATCAAATTATGCAGAACAACCAATATGCACTGTCACACCCCTTTTCATCTCGAGGGACAAATGAGTTTTATTATTAAAAGGGTTTTTCCAATTAAAGTGACGTTTTGAGAAGAGATTGTTTAATTTATAGAATCGCCACTTGGAATTGAGTTTTGGTATTCCAAGTCACCTTATGAATCCTTAATCAAAAGGAAATGACTCTATTTGTTATTGGTCTACGAAAACAAAAGACCGGGTAAGAAATTCTTTTGACCTAGGAAGAGGTGTTAGGCATTCCCCGAGTCCCGTGGTTCTAGCACGCCGCTTTTATCGACTTATATTTGGCTAAAATTAATCTTGGATAAAACGTTTTGTCTTACTCACTTAATTACCTAATATTAGCTTAGAAATGTGACTTATATTATAGGCTTAGGAGCGTAACTGCACACAAACTTCTTTTGAATTATTAAGAGTTGACCAAGAAGCGTATCCGCACACATGGTTAAACTCAAATTGATTGCACTCTTCTCACAATTTTGAGTTAAAAATGGAGTCAAGAAGGGTAATCCCACACGAGACTCTTTGGGTTTGTTGATTTGCGGTAGCCAAGGAGCGTAACACGCACATGACCCACACATTTTATTAGAAAGTCAAGGAGCGTAACACATGAACCATTTGAGTTGTTAATTGATGTCTAACCAAGGACCGTAACCGAACACATGGTCAACATTTTAAGCACACCTAATAGAGTCTATCGTTAAAAGGATTATTCGAGACGCTTTTTTCTTTATCATTTTCACTCTTTTCTTTTCTGTTCGCCACAAGCTTGGATTAATCCGTAACCCACTTCGCTCCCTTACAAATGTTTTTACCACTCTTTTCTTTTAATTTTGCAATGGAATTTAATAAATTCATAACCCATTTCACTAAAGAAAAACATTTAAATAAATTTGTTTCATGTCCTTAATCACAAATCAAACTAGAAACGTCCCAGTGGGATAAAAATGACCATGATATGAATTAAGCACTCAAAACAAGAAAATACAAAATTGCAAAAAAAGAAGACAATGAATAATGGTCCATTTACGATTACTTCCAATTACAGTTACTATTCTCCTCCTTCGACAATTAAAAACTAAAAGACCTACTAGACTCAACAGAACATGGATATGCAGCCCCAAAATTATATCTTGCCCATCAATTCATAATTGTTAGTATAATGCATGATCAAGGATGATTGCTGGATATAACAGCTCAGAATTCCTACATATTCAAACCTTAAACCAATATTTGCCATTAACTACTACAATTTTAGACGTGCTTGAATCCTATTTTTGCATTAACTTTAAACCCAAATGGCACGTCCCTTTTAGTTCAAGCTCAACAAAACATAAAACTATGAGTCCGCAACTTAAATGACCCAAAAAGTGGGTTTAGGGACCAAAATAACCCATAAAAAAAAAGTTACCAAAGTACCTTTTGCGCACTAATTTAGTGCGCAATAGGGGTTTATTTTCATTTTCACAACACTTGTGTAATTTCAAAGTTTTGAAATTTCACGTTTTTTCATACTTTGACCAAAGATGAGTCATGCTTAAAATGCCGGAATATCAATATTTTATATAGAACCTGATATATTTTTGTGCAAACAATAATGTAGGCTCAATACATCAAGTATACGTAAACGTTTGGATCGTCGTTTTAGGGGTTGTAAAGTGCCCCGAAGTAAGTTTTGTTTGTTTGGAAACTTGTTATCTTTAGGTTTAAGTGTTTTATTTTATAAGGTTTTGATTTAAGATTTTTATTATATAGTCAAGGCATTACATTATTAAGGATATGTCAAGATTTTTTCCGAGCTTTTTTTTCACCGTTCATAATTCAAGACAATTCGAATACATCAAGAAGAATTAAAATACATTCATAATTCAAGGCAATTCCAATACATCAAGAACGATTAAAATACATTCATAAATCAAGAAAATCTTCAACCACGAGAGGCTCTTCCACTATGAGAGGTTCTTCCACTGCGAGAGTTACTTGCACCACCACGGCCCTGTAGGTTACACAAATGCTTATCATGGCCAAACTCCTTACACGTCGAGCACCTTCGGGAGTATGTCTTATCCGGAACATCCATTTGATCGGGAATCCGAGTTCGTGCGTTAACATGAATTTTACGGATATACTCCTTGTTAGCAATCATTGAAAATGGCTCGTTTGGCCAATAAGATTGATCACAAAGTGGGTAGAAACTTCCGGCATATGCTTTAAGATAACTTTCGACATTGTATTCGGATGCCACATAAGTGGATACCATTTTTCGCATTGCCTCGAAACACTTGATGGCATGAGAACACGGCATGTGGTATGATTGCCACTTACCACAACTACACGTTCTCATTCTCTCATAAACGGTATGAAGGTTTCCTCTCCGACCTTGATAATAACCTGTCCAGAATTTATACACACGTTCAACATAGTTATACTCTACCATCTTATGTAGCTCACATTTTTTCCCATGATGCTCGAACATCTGTGCAAGTTTTGGCATCAATTTCCCACCATCTGCTAATATGGCTTTGGCATGTCTTGTTCTAGTGGCAAACCGCTCCACAACTTGCTTGAAAGTCATTCTCACCATTGCAGTAACGGGTAGTCCCCGAGCAGATTTTAGCAAACCATTGAATGACTCCGAGCTATTTGTTGTTAGCATCCCCCATCTCCTGCCTCCATCCGCATGTAATGTCCATTTCTCAACGTCGATATCCTTCAACCAATTATATGCTATTGGATTCACTGTCTTGATCATCTCCATCCGTATAAGAAACTTTTTTTGTTGATGCTCCATTGTAGCCATCCATATCAATTTGTTTAGTGTGTTGTTTCCAAATTTTGTTTGGAAATTTGCCTTTATGTGCCTTAAACAAAAGCGATGGTAAGCAAAGGGAGGCTGCCACCCCGTCAAATTAAACATATTGTGTAATATGGCTTGATGTCGATCAGATAGCACGCATATGCCCATATGATCCTTAATAACATATCGCCTCAAATGTGTCAAAAACATCCCCCGTGTCTCGTTGCTCTTGTTAGCGGCAACGGTGAAAGCAAGAGGGAATATTGACCCATTGACATCCATCCCTACCGCAATCAGTAGCTTGATGTCGTATACCCCGTACACATGTGTGCCATCTATGGATATGACTATCCGGCAATGAGCAAAACCATCAATGCATGGTTTGAATGTCCAAAACACAAAATTGAAAATATTACCGACAACGAGCTTCCACTCTACAATAGTACCAGGATTGAATTTCTATAGAGCTGCCATATACCTCGGCAATTACTGGAAAGAGCCCTCCCATGTACCATAAATCATCTCAAAAGCTCACCTACGTCCGAGATATCACTTTCTCTTACTTATCGTTTTACGATATGTTTCCTTAACATTTCTAATGCAATCTTTGATGGGATACCTGGACAAGTTTAAACAAACAACATTTAGCAATGATATGATAATTTAATTGATGTCAAAATTATAATGAACTTGGTCGAATAGCTTACCTTGGGGTTTCGGCAACGTGAACAAGTAACACTTGAGCAATCATATTTGTATCTAAATTAAAATGATCTGCTTGATTCTCTCCCATATCACAAGTGTGACGTGGATGGAATTTTGTGATAATCCACATACTATCATGCTTAACAATACCACGAAACATTCATTGACAACCTTGATACTGTCATCTGCAAACCAGTCTCAATATCTGTCTGGTTGAATCATCAACCTTAAACTCCCTCATTACCTGGTAGCTATAAATTTTGACGGCCCTTTGCAATGCCTTTTTGGATTCGAACATCATGTCTTTTACAAGGTGAACTTCATTATTTACAAAATCGACCAGTTCTTTTCACAATTTATGGCGAATTGGATCATCTTATCTTGTGTAGACGAAGGAAGCATGACGACCTTTAAGATTGTCAAGATATGGAATCACGTCAAAATGCCACTGAATTGGGCTTTTGGCATCGGCTCTTGTTGGTGAATTGGCTTTTCGGCCATCGGTTCTTGCTGGTTTGGCCGACTTTGCATCATTTCTACTAATTGTAGTTCCTGCATATGAGGATTAACATCAACCTCATCATTATCATCATCATCATCATCATCGTCGGACTCCTCTGCATTCGGTATATAATCGCTATCACTCGATGATGTTTCTATATAATTAGGATAATCATCACCATCTAGTAAAGGACTCTTCCTACACGAAAAATAGGTAAAATATTTTAAATACCAACATCAAAATATATATGGATTATTTAATATCAAGGTGATGAACCTACCGATAGTGTTCAATATTGTCAGGGTTTGAAGAAAGATCAACTGCACTGAAATCAACATTTGGTGCCATTGGCGAGTTTTGTGTGTAATTTTCAGCTGCACCGAACTGAGAGGATTGCCTAATATTACTCATATTAGGTGTATTACCCCTAAAAAGATACAAAAAAACATTACTATTACCATACGTATAATAAAATAAACATGTGCTACTACACAAAATTATAATTTAAAAATGGATATTTACCAATTTTCACTGTAATTTTGATTAAATTGTTGGCTTAGAGTTTCCAGCGGCACTTGACCCCTCAAAATGTCTCCATAAGAACTCAAGTCCGTATAAGTGTTACCATGAGTAAGCTGGACTTGAGGGACTTCCCGATGACCGTAAGGTGTCCTTTCAACATACATTTCAAGAACATTGATGGTGATTAACCCCTTATATTCTTCCGGCGCCCTCAAATAGTCCCTCAAAGAGTCATCATCATTGATAGTCCACTCACCATAAAACACTAATCCTTGGGGTGCAATGGATGTTGGATATCTGCCTATTACAGATAATTCATAGTCACGATTACTTTTCATTCTTCGTAATCCAACGTAGTTGGAAACTTAACATGGCATTGTGGTTTAATACTATAACGAACAATATTATAATCATAAAGAATCTCCATCCCAAAATAAAGAAACCTTAACAGTTGAAGGAAGAGTAGACATTTTTTTTAAGAACTTTAGAGTTGGGTTTTCTTTTCAAGAACTCGAAAAAAGATGACTTAAACTTATGAAATGGATGAGTCTTTACCTCATCCAAAATCCATATTAAATAGAAAACTTGAGCATTTGAGCATGGTGTTGTCAAATCAAGGATGTCAAAACTCATATTTTACGCATATAAATGTTACACAATATAAGTGTGTCATATAAAGCGCCTGAAATTGAGCATGGTGTTGTCAAATCAAGGATGTCAAAACTCATATTTTGCGCATATAAATGTTGCGCAATATAAGTGTGTCATATAAAGCGTCTGAAATTGAGCATGGTGTTGTCAAATCAAGGATGTCAAAACTCATATTTTGCGCATATAAATGTTGCGCAATATAAGCGTGTCATATAAAGCATCTGAAATTGAGCATGTTGTTGTCAAATCAAGGATGTCAAAACTAATATTTTGCACATATAAATGTTGCGCAATATAAGTGAGTCTTATAAAGCATCTAAAATTGAGCATGGTATTGTCAAATCAAGGATGTCAAAACTCATATTTTGCGCATATAAATGTTGCGCAATATAAGTGTGTCATATAAAGCGTCTTCAATTGAGCATGGTGTTATCAAATCAAGGATGTCAAAACTCATATTTTGCGTATATAAATGTTACGCAATAAAAGTGTCATATAAAGCGTCTGAAATTGAGCATGCTGTGGTCAAATCAAGGATGTCAAAACTCATATTTTGCGCATATAAATGTTACATAATATAAATGTGTCATATAAAGCGTCTGAAATTGAGCATGGTGTTGTCAATTCAAGGATGTCAAAACTCATATTTTGCGCATATAAATGTTGAGCAATATAAGTGTGTCATATAAAGCGTCTGAAATCGAACATGGTTTTGTCAAATCAAGGATGTCAAAACTCATATTTTGCGCATATAAATGTTACGAACAACTAGCATTCACATTAAAATGAGTTATTATGTCATTTTGGAACCAATTTTCTGATATTGCTTCTATTACATGTTTTGCCCTAGCAAACATATTCGAAGCAATGGATAGGACATGGGAACTAGATGAGTATGATTTTTATTAGTCAAATAACCCGAACAATAGATACAATCAAGAATACAATAATACAATGAGAGATGAGTGGAATTGGCGTGTTAGGGAGGTTGAAATGCTAAAACAAAACTTGAGGGCACATGGACTCAAACGTCCAAAAAGTCATGCTACGTCAATGCCTCACAGTACATCACAAGGGTTCAATTTTTCTTTTAACCATTTCCGCAAAGAGAACAATCGGATGAGAATACGTTGCATCAAGGTAGAATATGGTCAACAAGGTTACGCCAGATTTAGATCCAAGTGGAATTTGGATTGTGAGATGTCCGATGAAGATGAATCCCCGTGATCCTACTAATATTTTTTATAATGTAAGTAGGTCTGGTCATAAGGAGGACCCCAAGGGTATTTGGGTTTTGCAACTATATAAGTAGCCTTTCATTTGTTATTAAACTACAACATATTCAATGTCGAGTAGTAGAAATGTAGATTGGTCGGTATTCCTTCCAAATGATTCGAATAGCAGTGGTGATGAAAGCTCAAATCATAGTAGTTATTCCGATGAATCGAGTTATCTTGATAACAATGAATTCAAGATAGACGATTTGAAACCCCACCTTCTTATAGAGCGTAATGATGATTTTTGCAACGTGAAATATTTAGATCCACGAGAATATTATTGCGGGTTACACCGAGAATGGGCATATCGGCATGCCGAATCAGAACGTCTTGTTCGTGACTTGAAAAATCTCAACGCTCAAATCCCAACAAGGTTCTCAATGACCATGCCTCGAGTAGGTTCACACACTTGCGAGCTTTTCGTACAAAGGATTAGAAAAGAAACAACAAAATGCTAGCAAGACTTTGTAAATTTTACATTGCTAAAGTTGGCTGAAGAACAAGTATCATCAAAAGGTAGAGAACTAACATCTATAGAAAGAAGATATATCTTAAGGAACCCAAAATATTGTTCGGAGGACGATATTGAGGACTTCTATTCTGATAATGATTAGGGGTTATTTTGGTTCACTATCTTAGTTTTTGGGTCATTTAAGTTTCGGACTCATGATTTAATTCGTATTTTTAATTTATTATGAAGGCATCAATTAAAAAAAATGTTTTTAATTTGCTTTGATTGTTATAGTCTATTATTAATTTATATAAGCTTCTTAGAGTTAATAATACATAAAAAGTTCAACAATTCACAATTTTAAAGAAAATACAAATAAATTAGTACATAAAAGGTGTCGATTACATAATACGTGAAAACATACAACTAGTAAAAACAAAATACATAAAAAAAAAATACATAGAAATAATAAACTTAAAAAATAAAATACATAAAAATAATAATAAAAACAAGAAGATAGCACAAATAATCTTCCAAAATTTCAATTTTTCTTTCAAAGCATTTTTCTCGTGTTTAGTGTCTCTAAGGTTTAGCCTTGAAAAAACTTTGTTTTTCTTTGGATTCTTTTAGCAAGACCTCCAAAAGGTCAATTTTTTCTTGAGCTTCCATAAGCTTAAACTGCAAGTCAAACTTCACGGTATCTCTTGTGATATGTGAGGTCGCGGTATCTCTATCAACAGGAGGTTTTTAAACTTCGCTGCCACCATTTTATCCATGGGATGCTATCTTCCCATCGAAAATATTTTGCAACCATTTATATCCTATAGACGTTACAAGAAAATCAATTTTTGAAAGTAACATATGTAGATAATGTGAAAAAAAAAAATCTAAACCCTAAAAACTTGTAAAACACTTACTTCGGGCACTTTACAACGCCAAAAACGATGACCCGGATTATCTTGAGTCCTTGATGTTCTTAGCTTATAATAATAACCGGATTCACAATCATCGGGTTCTATAGCAAAGTTTGACGCTTTGGAGCTTTGAGACATGATTTGGGTTGGGGGGGGGGGGGGATAAAGTATGTTCAAAGAGTGAAAATGGAGGAGGTGAAGAGTAATTTTAAAATGGCCAGCTGATGGGGTTTATATAAACCCCTACTGCGCACTAAATTAGTGCGCAATAGGACTTAACTGTGAAAGTTACACTTAGGTGCAAAAGGTACTTTGGTAACTTTTTTTTTTATGGGTTATTTTGGTACACAAACTGTTATATCTCGCATTTTGTACGTCGGACTATTTTTAAGTGGTTTGCGACGAGTGAGGACGAGGTTATTTTGACTTTGTTGTAAGGCATAAGTGTTATATGATTTTGTGGGATGGAAGTGTTAGGAAAAATTTGGAGTTAAAAGTGGAATTATGGGAATTAATATCTCATGAAATATGGGACCAAGAATGAATTATGGAAGGTTGAACACTTCATGAAAGCTTGGGACCAAAAGTGAAGATTTGGAGACTTAAAGTTTTAAAAAAAAAAAAGAGAAAGTGAAAGTGGAGGAGGTGGCCGGCCACATGGTGATGTGGGCCATGGCCACATGTTGTAATTATTTAAGGGGCTAGGATGATGATAAAAATCATCCTTATCATTTTACCTCCTAGAAACTTCAAGAGAAAGAAAGAGATGGAGAAAAAGAAAGGAGAAAAACAGCCATAAGGGGCTGGCCGAACCAGCCCCATGATATTGATCATGGAAAAAAATTGTTTCTCCTAGTTTTCATATCTATTGAAAGGTCCTCTACACCATGGGATGGTTGTTGGAGCATGCAAAACACTTTCCTTGCAAACAAAGGCCTAGCCGAATTGGAGAACAAGAGAGGAAGGTATGATTCAATCTTGTTTATGTGCTATGGATGGTTGTGCATGTTATAGTAGGTAGAAATAGATGGAATTCATGGAAATATAGTAGATGAAGGGGCAGCCGTGTATGTGCATTTGTGTGTGTTGTTGTAGGATTGAAGAACTAATTGAATTTAGCATGTTTATGTGTTGTTGTAACATGTAGAAAATGAATGAAACTTGTGAAATTATATATGTTGATGTGTAGCCGTGAATGGGGCTGTTTGATATAGCAAGGGATGAGTCAATATTATCTAGTATTTTGGTTGTCGTCGATATGAATTCTATGACGTAAAATGAAGGTTTAATGATTTATGTTGAAGTTATAGTGTTGCGGCTGTTTTGGAAGATTTGTGTGATTTTAATATAGTCCTTGTAATCATGGAAATGATGTTGCTAGTATATATGGAATTGTTGATATAGTTTGTGAATTTGAAAGAAAGGAACATGTTGTTATTGTTTTGTTGAGTTGGAAGGTTTTGGGTAAGAATGGATGTTGGTTTGGGCATCTTGAATTGCTTATCGATATTGTTGTTATGATTGTTGGCGTTGTTGTGGATAGATTGGTAGGTTGAATTCCCGGATTGTTATGATTGAAATTGGCTATATTGAATGTTGAGGATGACATATTTACAAGGAAGTCTTCTGCCGAAATCTCGGTAGCCAAGTGTTTCCTTAAGATTCTAACTTTACGAACTCTAATAAGAGTTTTGGTAAATATGACCAATTTGCGATTTTGAAAGCGAGATTACGACGTGAATTCGGAATAACTAAAGAAGCGAGAAAGAGGTATGTAAGGTTTTCCTTCCTTTCTTGGCATGTCTTAGACGTATAGGCTTGATTTCGCGCCTCGGGGGACTTTCCGAGCTCTAGAAACCCGCGATTGAAAATAGTTACTATTCATTCAAAAGAAGATTGAACCAAAAGTGCTTTGAATTGTGAAAGAAATGTCTACATATCCTAGAACTTGCAAGGGATGAGACCCGATTACCCTAAGATCTTCATAAGTAACGTCATGACGCGTAATATATGTAAGTTGTGTACGCCACCTCATTTGACTCGAGGTGGGCCCACGGTTCCCGGATTTTCTTTAGTGCCTTGATTATTAAATGATAAGTGTTGTACTTTAATGAGAATACTTCTACGACGATAGTGATAGCGAGATCGAGGCGCTATATACGCGGCGATAAATGAGCATAATATAAGTATGTGCATGCGACGGCGAATCGGACGCTATGAGCGTACGCTTGTTTTATGGAAATAATTGTTTTAACTAGTCCGTCGATCCCAAGGCTTCGTTTTCTCGCTAAAAGTTTATAAATGTTTTCTAAAATATTTACTCCTCTCTAAATTAAAGTTTTACAAATTTTTGAAAGCTTTATGACCAAAATGACGACTATGATTCTACGATGGAAATAATGATGCCGAGGATGAAAATATCTATGACACTACATAACATGATATGATATTTGTATATGTATATATATATATGAATATGGGAAAACGGGAGCATGGTAGAGCGTTATAACTGGGTCGGTTACGACGATACGTGTATCCGTGCTTGACTTGATATCATCCGGTACGCGGATGCCCGGACGCGGGATTTGGTGGGTGAGCCGATATATTCGGGAGCTATGTGGCGAGCCCACACTATTCCATGCTATGATACTACGACACACTATGTATGCTATGCTGTGCTATGACTCTATGCTATCTGGCCCGAAAGGGCACTTCTCCCATGTACGGGTTACCTCTTGATCTTATGATACGTTTTATATCCCCATACAATTGATATTCATATGTTTATTTCTTACTATGTTGCTATACACGCCTTACATACTCGGTACACTATTCGTACTGACCCCCTCTCTTCGGGGGCTGCGTTCATGCCGCGCAGGTACACAATTGAGGCCGAAGACATTAGCGAGAAGGTGTTCTAGCAAGATTAGCGAACTCCATTCTCTCTAGTGCCTTTGAGTCGATGTATGCATGGGCTATGGTATTCGACTATGTTAGAGACTTTTGAGACGAGGGTCATGTATATAAGATGTCCCAGATTTGACGGCGGCTACTATGTTCCGTCGTGATGTTATATATGATATTACGTTTTGTACGGTCGCAAGTTGTATTGATTTGAATGATATATCTTTATGTATGTTGTTTTTAAAAAAAAAAAAAAAATTCGTTACGCATTTATGGCCGGATAGGGGCCCGATTATGTCCCGAAATCTTGTAACGATCGAGAGGGTTCGCTCGGCCCTAAATAGGGGTCGGGTGCCCATCACACCCTATCGGAAATTGGGGTGTGACACAAACCCACTTTTTAGGTCAATTAAATTGCGGACTCATAAAACTATATCTATTCATGCTTAAACTTATTAACATCATAAGCGAGTTAATGGAACTTCGAGGAAAGATCATAATCATTTAAACGAAAGCATGAAATCCATATTAACGTGAGACAAATCATAAAAGTGTCTCCAATAAACCTCAAAGTATTTCGGGAAATATGAACCAAAGCACAATAAGAGATCAAAGTAATATCATAAAAATGAAAAGCAAAGGATGGAATGGACTTAAAAATGATTTATTCCTTGAACTTGAACTAGAGTTTCCAACTGAGAATAGAACCGTCAACCCGAGAACCTCGCCTGAAAACCACTTGAGCCACCGGAAACTTCGAACCCGACTCAAAATTTTTAACTAAAACTCCATCAAAATGAAGTTCTACTTTGGGGTGGTATTATGGTGGTATTGGGATGGTGTCTTTGGGTGTGGAACGATTGTTGTAATGATGTTACGAGGTAATTTTATGGTGCGACACAACTAGGATTTCAAAGGCGTTGTTAGAGGTTTGGAGGTGAGTTTATGGAGCTGTTTCAGCTTTTCAATAGTGTTTTTTTGGTTGATTACAATGGGTTCTACATGGTTGTGTATGGTAGTAAATAAAACATGATTTTGTTTGGTGTTCAATGGGGAATTTTTCAATTAAGAACCTAAGGGGTAACCTTGCTATGGAGAGGAATTTTTTTGTGTTATGTAAATGGCGGCTACTGATTACTAACTCGAGATATTGAGCTCAGAAGGACACTCAAGTTTGCAATTAAAAAAAGGGGACAAGTGGGTCCGTTTTATTTTTCTTTCTTTCTCCCCCACCTAAAAAATAATTAGGTACAATGGGGTCATATTATAATATTTGAAACTTTGAGGAAGGGTCAACTTATATTACCAAATCTTTGAGAAAAACCCCCAAAATTATTTGCTCTCTTCCTTTCTCACGATTCAGCACTCCCCAAGAAAAAAACAAAAAACCTCTCTCATTTTTCTACTCTCTGTTCTTTTTTGGGATTTTGGCTAAAATTTCACTTCAAATTATCATCTTACCATAATATCAGGTAAATTTCCTTTATCTTGTTTACTTCAAACTGTTAGAACTAGGGTTTAATGAAAAGAAGAAGATAAAGATTATGAATTTTGATTTTGCTCTTGTTTTACAATTTTTCCATTATTAGGCAAAATTTTCTATCTCCCAATACTTCTTTTACTGTTATTAACTACGATTTGGTGGTATTAAAAAGAAAATTGTTACGGGTTGAACTGTAGCACCAACTATATTGTTTTGGGTTGAACTTTAGCACCAATTATATTAGTTGTATTAAAAAGAAATTTTAATTGGTTCAAATTCGATACGATGTGATGTCTGAACAACTTTTGAAGTTACTGGAACAACTTCTCCATTTGTTAGGATAACTTCAGCAGTTGTTCTAGCAACTATAATAGTCATTGGAACAAATGCAAAAGTTGTTAACAAATTTGTCGGTTCTAATAGAGACCTTTTAGCAACCAATTCTGTGAATTCTCTTCCGATCAGCTGCTTAGGCATAAGACAACTTTGTTTATTGCTAGCACACAACTTTAGAAGTTGTGCTACAAAAACAGTTGTTGTTCAACTTTTTTTTTTTTTTGGTATTATTAAATTGTATCATTTACTAATTTTAGATAAAATGGGCCAACATAAGAGGAAGAGAACCAGGTCACCTTGTCCTGATGCTAGTAAAAAATCTAGGAGCTTAGCTGCTGCTAGAAAACAAGATGCAAGACATAATAAAAGAGCTACCACATCAAGATTACCAAGTCACCGGTAAACCACAACAAGTGAGGTCTTTATGCCTTTGGAGATGGTGATACCTTTAAGCAATGAAGCCCGATTGATTTGGAAAAAGAAACACTTGAGAATAGTGGTGAAAAAGTCGGTGAAGAAGAAAAAAGTGGCAAGAGTGCAGGCGAGCAATCGGGAAGAGGAAAAAGTGGTGAGAGTGCAAGCAAGCAATCGAGTAAAGAGGAAAAAAGTGGTAATAGTGCAACTGAGCGTTCGAGTGAAGAAGAAAAAGATAGAACTACAGCTGGTGACATGGGTAGTAATCAAGTTAGAGAAGAAAGCAATGAAAATAGTACATCAACTAAGAAATTGGTTGAGGATTTGACGACAGCTACGTTAGAAAGAACAGAAAATAGAAAAGAACAACAACATGATCAAGAGGATGCTCAATCAGTAGTCGTTACTGGATCAAGTAATGATACTGGTGGTGGTAATTCAAAGGTTACTGGATCATCAGGTAAGAATAGTGATCCCGATGCTCTTTCGGTTCCAGAATGCTTGAAGACCATTTCCATTGAAAAATATGGATTTAAGACCCACTTGAATATGTTTAGGCCTTATGATTCAAGGATCAATGTGAGAGTCGGCTTTGGAACTCAATTTGTTGAGTTTAGAAAGGTTTTGATCGATACGACGTATTGAGAATGGTTTCGAAAAACTTATTTTTTGGTCAATTTTTCAACTTGAAGAAAGATCATTTGACAATACGTCTCGATGAAGTTGGTGCACAACCTTCTTCTTCGCCAAATTTTTTGTGAAAAGAAAAAGGAAATTTAGTGTGATTACAATGGTTTACCTATTTGTTTTGGCATCAATGAATTTGCTATCATGACTGGACTTCAATGTCATTCGCTGCCCCCTCTTAGTCAGCAGTTAGCAAAGGTTGAAGAAAAGAGTAAAAGTTTGGTAGATATAGTGGGGAAGTCTGTTGATGGTGATGGTCTCATTGAGAAGCTAAAGGATTCAAACTTTCCAAAAAAAACAAAAGGTAGCTGTGAGCGTGGTTTGGTTCTTGCATAGCATATTGTGTGCAAAAGATACAAAAAAAAAAAGAAAAGGTAGACACCGGTGGTTAAAAATGGCGTCGAACCAAAATGTATTCGATTCATATCCATGGGGTCGAATAAGCTTCAATCTAACTATTGAATATCCTTTAAAAGGATTGAAGCCAACCAAAAGCCAATATAACCTTATGGCTTTCCACCAGAACGGCGTTCCTTGTTAAGTAATTAAAATGTTCATTTTGTGGTTGAGTTAAATTATTATTTTGATTTTATGTACACTAAACTGCATTTTACTTATTACCTAGGCTTGGGCATTTGAAGCTATTCCGGCCGTTCAACGGCTAGCTAAGGATCCTTCACTTGAGTGTTCAATGCCAAGAATGATTAAATGGTTGTCCGCAAAACCAGCGAGAAAGACTAACTCTAACAGAAGCAAATGTTGATCCTTTCTTGTTCGGACAAGAAAAGGAGTAAGAATTCTACATCTAAATAATTTCAATTGTGCTTTGCAATAGTGGGGACATTAACTACGGTTGTTGGGCGGCCCCGAGCTTGTTGTTCACAATTTCTTCGGTTGTCTGACAACAAATGAAGTTGTTCCACGACCACGGACAATGAAATAATTGTTGTGGTTTCTTGGTCTTTATATCTATGTGTATTTTCTTAAGAAATATTTGAAAGATAAAGTTCATCATGACATCATTTATGTGCATGCGGCCAGAAAGTTTAACACACGTATGTTTTATGGGAATGAATTTTATAGGAGGGGAAGTAACGAGAGGTTTAAAAATTAATTCTCCTCGTGTTTGGTTAGTTAGTAGAAAGGAGGATCCTTCATCAACTAAAATTGGGTGAAAAAGAGAGTAAATGTCTTGACATCACTTTCGATTCTGCCAACAATAGGAGTGGAGCTGACCTTGGAAGTAAACATATATTCCTACTACCACCATTTCATCTACTTACTTTATCCAAACATTGTGCAGAACTACTGAAAACTTGGTGTTTCCTATAAGCCTCTTTTGTTTTGCAAGGTGATATGTCGGTCTGTTTATGTTGTAGTTTCTCATAAATTGCTACTATGTCGGGTGTACTCCGTGAAAGTTGGACTACAATATTGTTTGTGTCTTTGTTAAAAGCAATAAAATTGTAATCATCAGATTGTAATAAAATTGTAATCATCAAAACAGATTCAATAAGCAGCCCTAGGTACATATAGAGTTCATCTAAAAGCAATAAAATTTTAATCATCAAAACATATTGGATATTTTTATTTTTTATTTTTTTCCCTTTTCTTGATGGGGTTTTTTGTGTTTACCGAATATTCTATACCGTTTTCTTAAATGCGGATACAAAAATCAGATTGTGCATCCTTTTCTTTTCAACAAACATAGAGAAAGGGAAGGATTATATTCAAGATATTACGCCACTGAAGATGGTCGGTCCAAACATTGATGTTTTAAAAGGCGAGTTGGCACATGTAACAACTATAAAATTAGATATAATTGGTGATGATGAGAGTCTTGAGAGACCTGGTGGCGAGGAAAGTGTTGTGAGAGATTGTGGTGTTGAGTAGAGAGTTACTACCCAAACCATTAGTCCACACGTGGACTTTAATATTTGTAGATCTTTTGGTGGGCAGGAGGAGGAGACTCGTATGCAGCTGATCTTGGCAGGGAAGTAGGTACTCCTGGAGTGACAAAAACAATAGGTATGAGTATTGATACGCTCAAATTACACCTTTAATTAGCGTAAAGCAGACGATGTCAAATATAGTAACCAAACAAGGTTGGGGTCGAATCCAGCAAAGAGAATATGGTGTGAAAAGGTTACTACGCTCGCAGATATAATTTAAGTCTAATGTCTTAATCAGATGATTTTGTAAAAGTTGATTGTTTATGACTAATAGCTAACTAATTGCTTTGGATTGTAATTTATGGTAAAAGAAACCAAGGGTGTGTCCCTTTAGATGAAGTGTATGATCGTAGGTATTGATCTTGATATACTTCTAATGGATCGTTATATGAATGTAACCTCCTACGTATGAATCTCTATTATTTTCCCATATATAAAGATTATCTCTTTCTATGATTTTCCCAAATATAAGAAAGTAAATATGAAGAACAGTTAATTATGCCAAGTAAATTCGTCTTATTTCTAAGTGAATTTATTAAACAAAGTTTAAAGCTTTGAGTTCTTGTTATTTATTCTTACTAAACCCTAATTGTTTTCCCCAACAAATTAAGATTTATGGCTTAAATCAATGTTTGCAACCATTAATTATGAATGAAGAATAAAGAATAAATAAACCCTAATAATCCATTATGTGTATATAAAATCATAGGCAATCACAAAACATTAGGTTCACAGACAACGAGGAATTTAGCTACTCGCGACGTTAAACAAGAAATTGAAGAATTCATAATTGCTTACTTTGGATGGAAAGAAAAAT